>NC_048568.1:35155000-35455000 GCF_013265735.2 Oncorhynchus mykiss
GAGAGAGGGAGAGAGAACAGACAGCAGAGAGAGAGAAAGAGCGAAGGAGAGAGAACAGACAGCAGAGAGAGAGGAAGAGAGAGGGAGAGAGAACAGACAGCAGAGAGAGAGAGAGAGAGCGGTAGAGAGAACAGACAGCAGAGAGAGAGAGAGAGAGAGGTAGAGAGAACAGACAGCAGAGGGAGAGAAAGAGAGCGGGAGAGAGAACAGACAGCAGATAGAGAGAAAGAGTGAGAGAGAGAGAGAACAGACAGCAGAGAGAGAGAGAGAGAGAGAGGGAGAGGGAACAGACAGCAGAGAGAGAGACAGACAGCAGAGAGAGAGAACAGAGAGCAGAGAGAGAAAGAGAGAGGGGGAGAGAACAGACAGCAGAGCGAGAGAGAGAGAAGGAGAGAGAACAGACAGCAGATTGAGAGAGAGAGAGAGGGAGAGAGAACAGACAGCAGAGAGAGAGAAAGCGAGAGGGAGAGAGAGAGAAGGAGAGAGAACAGACAGCAGATCGAGAGAGAGAGAGAGGGAGAGAGGACAGACAGCAGAGAGAGAGAGAAGGAGAGAGAACAGACAGCAGAGAGAGAAAGAGTGAGAGAGAGAGATAACAGACAGCAGAGAGAGAGAGAGAGTGAGAGGGAACAGACAGCAGAGAGAGAGAGACAGACAGCAGAGAGAGAGGACAGAGCAGAGAGAGAAAGAGAGAGGGGGAGAGAACAGACAGCAGAGCGAGAGAGAGAGAAGGAGAGAGAACAGACAGCAGATCGAGAGAGAGAGAGAGGGAGAGAGAACAGACAGCAGACAGAGAGAGAGAGAACAGACAGCAGAGAGAGAGAAAGAGAGAGAGAGAGAGAGAGAGAGAGAGAGAGAGAGAGAGAGAACAGACAGCAGATCGAGAGAGAGAGAGGGAGAGAGAACAGACAGCAGAGAGAGAGAGAGAGAGAGAGAACAGACAGCAGAGATAGAGAAAGAGCGAGGGAGAGAGAACAGACAGCAGAGAGAGAGAGAGAGAGAGAACAGACAGCAGAGAGAGAGAAAGAGGGAGAGAGAGAGAACAGACAGCAGAGAGAGAGAAAGAGAGAGGGAGAGAGAACAGACAGCAGAGATAGGGAGATAGAGAGAGAGAGAGAGAACAGACAGCAGAGAGAGAGAGAGAGAGAACAGACAGCAGAGAGAGAACGAGAGAGGGAGAGAGAACAGACAGCAGAGAGAGAACGAGAGAGGGAGAGAGAACAGACAGCAGAGAGAGAGAACGAGAGAGGGAGAGAGAACAGACAGCAGAGAGAGAGAACGAGAGAGGGAGAGAGAACAGACAGCAGAGAGAGAGAAAGAGAGAGGGAGAGAGAACAGACACTTGCTTTGGTAATGTAAACATATGTTTCCTATGATAGTAAATCCATTTGAATTGATTTGAATTGATAACAGACAGCAGAGAGAGAGAGAGAGAGAGAGACACACAGAGAGAGAGAGAGACAAGAATTCGAAAAACAAATCCAATTTTGATAAACTCATATCTATTAGGTGAAATTCCACAGTGTGCCACCACAGCAGCAAGATTTGTGATCTGTTGCTACGAGAAAAGGGCAACCAGTGAAGAACAAACACCATTTTAAATACAACCCATATTTGTGTTTATTTATTTTCCCTTTTGTACTTTTGCACATCGTTACAGCACTGTATAAATACATAATATGATATTCTAAATGTCTTTATTGTTAAAAAAAAATGTGTGAGTAATGTTTACTGCTATTTTTTGATTCATTGTTTCACTTTTGTTTATTATCTATTTCACTTGCTTTGGCAATGTAAACATATGTTTTCCATGCCAATAAAGGCCCTTTGAATTTAATTGAATTGAGAGCGAGACAGAAGGAGAGAGAACAGACAGCAGAGAGATAGAGAGAGATAACAGACAGCATTGAGTGATAGAGAGAGAACAGACAGCAGAGAGAGATAGAGAGAGATAACAGACAGCAGAGACATATATATAGAGAGAACAGACATCAGAGAGAGATAGAGAGAGAGAACAGACAGCAGAGAGATAGTGAGAGATAACAGACAGCCTTGAGTGATAGAGAGAGAGATAACAGACAGCAGAGAGATAGAGAGAGAGAACAGACAGCAGAGAGATAGTGAGAGATAACAGACAGCATTGAGTGATAGAGAGAGAGATAACAGACAGCAGAGAGATAGTGAGAGATAACAGACAGCAGAGAGGTAGTGAGAGATAACAGACAGCATTGAGTGATAGAGAGAGAGAGAACAGACAGCAGAGAGATAGTGAGAGATAACAGACAGCATTGCGTGATGGAGAGAGAGAACATACAGCAGAGAGAGATAGAGAGAGAGAACAGACAGCAGAGAGATAGTGAGAGAAAAGACAGCATTGAGTGATAGAGATAGAGAGATAACAAACGGCAGAGAGATAGAGAGAGAGAGAACAGACAGCAGAGAGATAGTGAGAGATAACAGACAGCATTGAGTGATAGAGAGAGAGATACCAGACAGCAGAGTGACAGTGAGAGATAACAGACAGCATTGAGTGATAGAGAGAGAGATAACAGACATCAGAGAGATAGAGAGAGAGAACAGACAGCAGAGAGATAGTGAGAGAACAGACAGCATTGAGTGATAGAGAGAGAGATAACAGACAGCAGAGAGATAGAGCGAGAGATAACAGACAGCAGAGAGATAGAGCGAGAGAGAACAGACAGCAGAGAGATAGTGAGAGATAACAGACAGCATTGAGTGATAGAGGGAGGGAACAGACAGCAGAGAGAGATAGAGAGAGATAACAGACAGCAGAGAGAGATAGAGAGAGATAACAGACAGCATTGAGTGAGAGAGAGAGAGAGAGAGAACAGACAGCACTGGGAGATAGAGAGAGAGATAACAGACAGCAGAGAGAGATAGAGAGAGAGAACAGACTGCAGAGAGATAGTGAGAGATAACAGACAGCATTGAGTGATAGAGAGAGAGATAACAGACAGCACAGAGAAATAGTGAGAGATAACAGACAGCATTGAGTGATAGAGAGAGAACAGATAGCAGAGAGTGATAGAGAGAGAACATACAGCAGAGAGATAGTGAGAGATAACAGACAGCATTGAGTGATAGAGAGAGAGATAACATACATCAGAGAGATAGAGAGAGAGAGAGAGAGAGAGAGAACAGACAGCAGAGAGATAGTGAGAGATAACAGACAGCAGAGAGAGATAGAGAGATAGAACAGACAGCAGAGAGATGGTGAGAGGTAACAGACAGCCTTGAGTGATAGAGAGAGAGATAACAGACAGCAGAGAGATAGTGAGAGATAACAGACAGCATTGAGTGATAGAGAGAGAACAGACAACAGAGAGAGTGTGATAGATAACAGACAGCATTGAGTGATAGAGAGAGATAACAGACAGCAGAGAGAGATAGAGAGAGAGAACAGACAGCAGAGAGATAGTGAGAGATAACAGACAGCCTTGAGTGATAGAGAGAGAGATAACAGACAGCAGAGAGATAGTGAGAGATAACAGACAGCATTGAGTGATAGAGAGAGAACAGACAGCAGAGAGATAGTGAGAGAGAACAGACAGCAGAGAGATAGTGAGAGATAACAGACAGCATTGCGTGATGGAGAGAGAGAACATACAGCAGAGAGAGATAGAGAGAGAGAACAGACAGCAGAGAGATAGTGAGAGAAAAGACAGCATTGAGTGATAGAGATAGAGAGATAACAAATGGCAGAGAGATAGAGAGAGAGAGAACAGACAGCAGAGAGATAGTGAGAGATAACAGACAGCATTGAGTGATAGAGAGAGAGATACCAGACAGCAGAGAGTGATAGAGAGAGAGAACAGACAGCAGAGAGATAGTGAGAGATAACAGACAGCATTGTGTGATAGAGAGAGAGAACATACAGCAGAGAGAGATAGAGAGAGAGAACAGACAGCAGAGAGATAGTGAGAGATAACAGACAGCATTGAGTGATAGAGGGAGGGAACAGACAGCAGAGAGAGATAGAGAGAACAGACAGCAGAGAGATAGTGAGAGATAACAGACAGCATTGAGTGATAGAGAGAGAGATAACAGACAGCATTGAGTGATAGAGAGAGAGATAACAGACAGCATTGAGTGATAGTGAGAGATAACAGACAGCATTGAGTGATAGAGAGAGAGATAACAGACAGCAGAGAGATAGAGAGAGAGAACAGACAGCAGAGAGAGAGAGAGAGAGAGAACAGACAGCAGAGGTCAAACATACATCAGATACAGCTAAAGGCCTGGTGTGTAGCTAGCTACTTATGAATTAGTATTATTAATTACTGTCTCATATCTCTGACACTTGGCCCTGGGTGGAGGACTGCATCAGAGCAGCGGGCGCTCGGCATGCCTCAGGGTACAGTATTTGAACAGTGAGATTTCTCTGAAGAAGACTGAATAATCATTACTCTCAACGAGAGCAGACAGGCAAGCCTTGTTCCCTCAAATTTCTGCTGAGTGCAAACGTGAAGCGCACCTTTACTGTGAACACTGAGGCTGTACCCGTTGTACCCACAGTACCCACTGTAAGTTATAGTTTCAGACAGAGTTCAAGCAGGTGACTTGGTGACTAAAAAAACTGCTTGGAGTTAGCCTGGATTGTAAACTGTCATGGTCAAAACATATTACTACAACAGTATCTAAGATGGGGAGAAGTCTCTCCATAAAAAAGCACTGCTCTGCCTTCTTACCAAGACTATCAACAAGGCAGGTCCTACAAGCCCTAGTTTTGTCGCACCTGGACTACTGTTCAGTCGTGTAGTCAGGTGCCACTAAGAGGGTCCTGAGAAAATTACAATTGGCCCAGGAAAGGGCAGCACGGCAGGCCCTTAAAAGTACACGGAGAGCTAACATTAATGACATGCATGTCATTCTCTCATGGCTCAAAGTGGAAGACAGATTGCCTTCATCACTACTTGTTTTTGTATGAAGAGTTGACAAGCTGAATGAACCGAGGTGTTTGTTTAAACTACTAGCACACAGCTCTGATACCCATGCATATCCCACAAGACATGCCACCAGAGGTCTGTTTAAACTACTAGCACACAGCTCTGATACCCATGCATACCCCACAAGACATGCCACCAGAGGTCTGTTTAAACTACTAGCACACAGCTCTGATACCCATGCATACCCCACAAGACATGCCACCAGAGGTCTGTTTAAACTACTAGCACACAGCTCTGATACCCATGCATACCCCACAATACATGCCACCAGAGGTCTGTTTAAACAACTAACACACAGCTCAGATACCCATGCATACCCCACAAGACATGCCAACAGAAGTCTCTTCACAGTCCTCAAGTCCAGAACAGACTATGGGAGGCA
Source organism: Oncorhynchus mykiss (assembly GCF_013265735.2). Classification (NCBI taxonomy): domain Eukaryota; kingdom Metazoa; phylum Chordata; class Actinopteri; order Salmoniformes; family Salmonidae; genus Oncorhynchus; species Oncorhynchus mykiss. The sequence continues at coordinate 35,160,350 of NC_048568.1, forward strand.
CACAGTACTACATAGAGCCATGACTACATGGAACTCTATTCCACATCAGGTAACTGATGCAAGCAGTAGAATTAAGTCCTGAGGAGGTGTGGTATATGGCCAATATACCAGGGCTAAGGGATGTTCTTATGAGGGATGTTCGTAAGAGCGTTGGACTAGTAACCGGAAGGTTGCAAGTTCAAATCCCCGAGCTGACAAGGTACAAATCTGTCGTTCTGCCCCTGAACAGGCAGTTAACCCACTGTTCCTAGGCCATCATTGAAAATAAGAATTTGTTCTTAACTGACTTGCCTAGTTAAATAAAGGTAATATATATATAAACCACAGCTTTCAGCTAATCAGCATTCAGGCTCTTACCACCCAGTTTATAATCAGATTTAAAAAACAGATACAAATACACCTTATGGAATTTATGTACTGTGAAGAGACACACAAACACACACACACGTTAGCACACCACTCTACACACACATATATTGTTGTATGGTGATTTGTAGTGATGTTTTGTTTTATGTTTTATGTGTGATGTAAGTGCTTTAATGTGTTTGGACCCCAGGAAGAGTAGCTGCTGCCTTGGCAGGAACTAATGGGGATCCATAATAAACCCCAGGAAGAGTAGCTGCTGCCTTGGCTGGAACTAAATGGGATCCATAATAAACCCCAGGAAGAGTAGCTGCTGCTTTGGCAGGAACTAATGGGGATCCATAATAAACCCCAGGAAGAGTAGCTGCTGCTTTGGCAGGAACTAATGGGGATCCAAAATAAACCCCAGGAAGAGTAGCTGCTGCTTTGGCAGGAACTAATGGGGATCCATAATAAACCCCAGGAAGAGTAGCTGCTACCTTGGCAGGAACTAATGGGGATCCATAATAAACCCCAGGAAGAGTAGCTGCTGCTTTGGCAGGAACTAATGGGGATCCATAATAAACCCCAGGAAGAGTAGCTGCTACCTTGGCAGGAACTAATGGGGATCCATAATAAACCCCAGGAAGAGTAGCTGCTGCTTTGGCAGGAACTAATGGGGATCCATAATAAACCCCAGGAAGAGTAGATTCTGCCTTGGCAGGAACTAATGGGGATCCATAATAAACCCCAGGAAGAGTAGATTCTGCCTTGGCAGGAACTAATGGGGATCCATAATAAACCCCAGGAAGAGTAGATTCTGCCTTGGCAGGAACTAATGGGGATCCATAATAAACCCCAGGAAGAGTAGCTGCTGCTTTGGCAGGAACTAATGGGGATCCATAATAAACCCCAGGAAGAGTAGATTCTGCCTTGGCAGGAACTAATGGGGATCCATAATAAACCCCAGGAAGAGTAGATTCTGCCTTGGCAGGAACTAATGGGGATCCATAATAAACCCCAGGAAGAGTAGATTCTGCCTTGGCAGGAACTAAATGGGATCCATAATAAACCCCAGGAAGAGTAGCTGCTGCTTTGGCAGGAACTAATGGGGATCCATAATAAACCCCAGGAAGAGTAGCTGCTGCTTTGGCAGGAACTAATGGGGATCCATAATAAACCCCAGGAAGAGTAGCTGCTGCCTTGGCAGGAACTAATGGGGATCCATAATAAACCCCACGAAGAGTAGCTGCTGCTTTGGCAGGAACTAATGGGGATCCATAATAAACCCCAGGATGAGTAGCTGCTGCTTTGGCAGGAACTAATGGGGATCCATAATAAACCCCAGGAAGAGTAGCTGCTGCTTTGGCAGGAACTAATGGGGATCCATAATAAACCCCAGGGAGAGTAGCTGCTGCCTTGGCAGGAACTAATGGGGATCCATAATAAACCCCAGGAAGAGTAGCTGCTGCTTTGGCAGGAACTAATGGGGATCCATAATAACCCCAGGAAGAGTAGCTGCTGCTTTGGCAGGAACTAATGGGGATCCATAATAAACCCCAGGAAGAGTAGCTGCTGCTTTGGCAGGAACTAATGGGGATCCATAATAAACCCCAGGGAGAGTAGCTGCTGCCTTGGCAGGAACTAATGGGGATCCATAATAAACCCCAGGAAGAGTAGCTGCTGCTTTGGCAGGAACTAATGGGGATCCATAATAACCCCAGGAAGAGTAGCTGCTGCTTTGGCAGGAACTAATGGGGATCCATAATAAACCCCAGGAAGAGTAGCTGCTGCTTTGGCAGGAACTAATGGGGATCCATAATAAACCCCAGGAAGAGTAGCTGCTGCTATGGCAGGAACTAATGGGGATCCATAATAAACCCCAGGAAGAGTAGCTGCTGCTTTGGCAGGAACTAATGGGGATCCATAATAAACCCCAGGAAGAGTAGCTGCTGCTTTGGCAGGAACTAATGGGGATCCATAATGAACCCCAGGAAGAGTAGCTGCTGCTTTGGCAGGAACTAATGGGGATCCATAATAAACCCCAGGAAGAGTAGCTGCTGCTTTGGCAGGAAATAATGGGGATCCATAATAAACCCCAGGAAGAGTAGCTGCTGCCTTGGCAGGAACTAATGGGGATCCATAATAAACCCCAGGAAGAGTAGCTGCTGCCTTGACAGGAACTAATGGGGATCCATAATAAACCCCAGGAAGAGTAGCTGCTGCTTTGGCAGGAACTAATGGGGATCCATAATAAACCCCAGGAAGTGTAGCTGCTGCTTTGGCAGGAACTAATGGGGATCCATAATAAACCCCAGGAAGAGTAGCTGCTACCTTGGCAGGAACTAATGGGGATCCATAATAAACCCCAGGAAGAGTAGCTGCTGCTTTGGCAGGAACTAATGGGGATCCATAATAAACCCCAGGAAGAGTAGATTCTGCCTTGGCAGGAACTAATGGGGATCCATAATAAACCCCAGGAAGAGTAGATTCTGCCTTGGCAGGAACTAATGGGGATCCATAATAAACCCCAGGAAGAGTAGATTCTGCCTTGGCAGGAACTAATGGGGATCCATAATAAACCCCAGGAAGAGTAGCTGCTGCTTTGGCAGGAACTAATGGGGATCCATAATAAACCCCAGGAAGAGTAGATTCTGCCTTGGCAGGAACTAATGGGGATCCATAATAAACCCCAGGAAGAGTAGATTCTGCCTTGGCAGGAACTAATGGGGATCCATAATAAACCCCAGGAAGAGTAGATTCTGCCTTGGCAGGAACTAAATGGGATCCATAATAAACCCCAGGAAGAGTAGCTGCTGCTTTGGCAGGAACTAATGGGGATCCATAATAAACCCCAGGAAGAGTAGCTGCTGCTTTGGCAGGAACTAATGGGGATCCATAATAAACCCCAGGAAGAGTAGCTGCTGCCTTGGCAGGAACTAATGGGGATCCATAATAAACCCCACGAAGAGTAGCTGCTGCTTTGGCAGGAACTAATGGGGATCCATAATAAACCCCAGGATGAGTAGCTGCTGCTTTGGCAGGAACTAATGGGGAACCATAATAAACCCCAGGAAGAGTAGCTGCTGCTTTGGCAGGAACTAATGGGGATCCATAATAAACCCCAGGAAGAGTAGCTGCTGCCTTGGCAGGAACTAATGGGGATCCATAATAAACCCCAGGAAGAGTAGCTGCTGCTTTGGCAGGAACTAAAGGGGATCCATAATAAACCCCAGGAAGAGTAGATTCTGCCTTGGCAGGAACTAATGGGGATCCATAATAAACCCCAGGAAGAGTAGATTCTGCCTTGGTAGGAACTAATGGGGAACCATAATAAACCCCATGAAGAGTATGTGCTGCCTTGGCAGGAACTAATGGGGATCCATAATAAACCCCATGAAGAGTATGTGCTGCCTTGGCAGGAACTGATGGGGATCCATAATAAACCCCAGGAAGAGTAGATTCTGCCTTGGCAGGAACTAATGGGGATCCATAATAAACCTCAGGAGGAGTAGCTGCTGCTTTGGCAGGAACTAATGGGGATCCATAATAAACCCCAGGAAGAGTAGCTGCTGCTTTGGCAGGAACTAAAGGGGATCCATAATAAACCCCAGGAAGAGTAGATTCTGCCTTGGCAGGAACTAATGGGGATCCATCATAAACCCCAGGAAGAGTAGATTCTGCCTTGGCAGGAACTAAATGGGATCCATAATAAACCCCAGGAAGAGTAGCTGCTGCTTTGGCAGGAACTAATGGGGATCCATAATAAACCCCAGGAAGAGTAGCTGCTGCTTTGGCAGGAACTAATGGGGATCCATAATAAACCCCAGGAAGAGTAGCTGCTGCCTTGGCAGGAACTAATGGGGATCCACAATAAACCCCACGAAGAGTAGCTGCTGCTTTGGCAGGAACTAATGGGGATCCATAATAAACCCCAGGAAGAGTAGCTGCTGCTTTGGCAGGAACTAATGGGGATCCATAATAAACCCCAGGAAGAGTAGATTCTGCCTTGGCAGGAACTAATGGGGATCCATAATAAACCCCAGGAAGAGTAGATTCTGCCTTGGCAGGAACTAATGGGGATCCATAATAAACCCCAGGAAGAGTAGATTCTGCCTTGGCAGGAACTAATGGGGATCCATAATAAACCCCAGGAAGAGTAGCTGCTGCTTTGGCAGGAACTAATGGGGATCCATAATAAACCCCAGGAAGAGTAGATTCTGCCTTGGCAGGAACTAATGGGGATCCATAATAAACCCCAGGAAGAGTAGATTCTGCCTTGGCAGGAACTAATGGGGATCCATAATAAACCCCAGGAAGAGTAGATTCTGCCTTGGCAGGAACTAAATGGGATCCATAATAAACCCCAGGAAGAGTAGCTGCTGCTTTGGCAGGAACTAATGGGGATCCATAATAAACCCCAGGAAGAGTAGCTGCTGCTTTGGCAGGAACTAATGGGGATCCATAATAAACCCCAGGAAGAGTAGCTGCTGCCTTGGCAGGAACTAATGGGGATCCATAATAAACCCCACGAAGAGTAGCTGCTGCTTTGGCAGGAACTAATGGGGATCCATAATAAACCCCAGGATGAGTAGCTGCTGCTTTGGCAGGAACTAATGGGGAACCATAATAAACCCCAGGAAGAGTAGCTGCTGCTTTGGCAGGAACTAATGGGGATCCATAATAAACCCCAGGAAGAGTAGCTGCTGCCTTGGCAGGAACTAATGGGGATCCATAATAAACCCCAGGAAGAGTAGCTGCTGCTTTGGCAGGAACTAAAGGGGATCCATAATAAACCCCAGGAAGAGTAGATTCTGCCTTGGCAGGAACTAATGGGGATCCATAATAAACCCCAGGAAGAGTAGATTCTGCCTTGGTAGGAACTAATGGGGAACCATAATAAACCCCATGAAGAGTATGTGCTGCCTTGGCAGGAACTAATGGGGATCCATAATAAACCCCATGAAGAGTATGTGCTGCCTTGGCAGGAACTGATGGGGATCCATAATAAACCCCAGGAAGAGTAGATTCTGCCTTGGCAGGAACTAATGGGGATCCATAATAAACCTCAGGAGGAGTAGCTGCTGCTTTGGCAGGAACTAATGGGGATCCATAATAAACCCAAGGAAGAGTAGCTGCTGCTTTGGCAGGAACTAAAGGGGATCCATAATAAACCCCAGGAAGAGTAGATTCTGCCTTGGCAGGAACTAATGGGGATCCATCATAAACCCCAGGAAGAGTAGATTCTGCCTTGGCAGGAACTAAATGGGATCCATAATAAACCCCAGGAAGAGTAGCTGCTGCTTTGGCAGGAACTAATGGGGATCCATAATAAACCCCAGGAAGAGTAGCTGCTGCCTTGGCAGGAACTAATGGGGATCCATAATAAACCCCACGAAGAGTAGCTGCTGCTTTGGCAGGAACTAATGGGGATCCATAATAAACCCCAGGATGAGTAGCTGCTGCTTTGGCAGGAACTAATGGGGATCCATAATAAACCCCAGGAAGAGTAGCTGCTGCTTTGGCAGGAACTAATGGGGATCCATAATAAACCCCAGGAAGAGTAGCTGCTGCCTTGGCAGGAACTAATGGGGATCCATAATAAACCCCAGGAAGAGTAGCTGCTGCTTTGGCAGGAACTAAAGGGGATCCATAATAAACCCCAGGAAGAGTAGATTCTGCCTTGGCAGGAACTAATGGGGATCCATAATAAACCCCAGGAAGAGTAGATTCTGCCTTGGTAGGAACTAATGGGGAACCATAATAAACCCCATGAAGAGTATGTGCTGCCTTGGCAGGAACTAATGGGGATCCATAATAAACCCCATGAAGAGTATGTGCTGCCTTGGCAGGAACTGATGGGGATCCATAATAAACCCCAGGAAGAGTAGATTCTGCCTTGGCAGGAACTAATGGGGATCCATAATAAACCTCAGGAGGAGTAGCTGCTGCTTTGGCAGGAACTAATGGGGATCCATAATAAACCCCAGGAAGAGTAGCTGCTGCTTTGGCAGGAACTAAAGGGGATCCATAATAAACCCCAGGAAGAGTAGATTCTGCCTTGGCAGGAACTAATGGGGATCCATCATAAACCCCAGGAAGAGTAGATTCTGCCTTGGCAGGAACTAAATGGGATCCATAATAAACCCCAGGAAGAGTAGCTGCTGCTTTGGCAGGAACTAATGGGGATCCATAATAAACCCCAGGAAGAGTAGCTGCTGCTTTGGCAGGAACTAATGGGGATCCATAATAAACCCCAGGAAGAGTAGCTGCTGCCTTGGCAGGAACTAATGGGGATCCATAATAAACCCCACGAAGAGTAGCTGCTGCTTTGGCAGGAACTAATGGGGATCCATAATAAACCCCAGGATGAGTAGCTGCTGCTTTGGCAGGAACTAATGGGGATCCATAATAAACCCCAGGAAGAGTAGCTGCTGCTTTGGCAGGAACTAATGGGGATCCATAATAAACCCCAGGAAGAGTAGCTGCTGCCTTGGCAGGAACTAATGGGGATCCATAATAAACCCCAGGAAGAGTAGCTGCTGCTTTGGCAGGAACTAAAGGGGATCCATAATAAACCCGAGGAAGAGTAGATTCTGCCTTGGCAGGAACTAATGGGGATCCATAATAAACCCCAGGAAGAGTAGATTCTGCCTTGGTAGGAACTAATGGGGAACCATAATAAACCCCATGAAGAGTATGTGCTGCCTTGGCAGGAACTAATGGGGATCCATAATAAACCCCATGAAGAGTATGTGCTGCCTTGGCAGGAACTATTGGGGATCCATAATAAACCCCAGGAAGAGTAGATTCTGCCTTGGCAGGAACTAATGGGGATCCATAATAAACCCCAGGAAGAGTAGCTGCTGCCTTGGCAGGAACTAATGGGGATCCATAATAAACCCCAGGAAGAGTAGCTGCTGCTTTGGCAGGAACTAAAGGGGATCCATAATAAACCCCAGGAAGAGTAGATTCTGCCTTGGCAGGAACTAATGGGGATCCATAATAAACCCCAGGAAGAGTAGATTCTGCCTTGGTAGGAACTAATGGGGAACCATAATAAACCCCATGAAGAGTATGTGCTGCCTTGGCAGGAACTAATGGGGATCCATAATAAACCCCATGAAGAGTATGTGCTGCCTTGGCAGGAACTAATGGGGATCCATAATAAACCCCAGGAAGAGTAGATTCTGCCTTGGCAGGAACTAATGGGGATCCATAATAAACCTCAGGAGGAGTAGCTGCTGCTTTGGCAGGAACTAATGGGGATCCATAATAAACCCCAGGAAGAGTAGATTCTGCCTTGGCAGGAACTAATGGGGATCCATAATAAACCTCAGGAGGAGTAGCTGCTGCTTTGGCAGGAACTAATGGGGATCCATAATAAACCCCAGGAAGAGTAGCTGCTGCTTTGGCAGGAACTAAAGGGGATCCATAATAAACCCCAGGAAGAGTAGATTCTGCCTTGGCAGGAACTAATGGGGATCCATCATAAACCCCAGGAAGAGTAGATTCTGCCTTGGCAGGAACTAAATGGGATCCATAATAAACCCCAGGAAGAGTAGCTGCTGCTTTGGCAGGAACTAATGGGGATCCATAACAAACCCCAGGAAGAGTAGCTGCTGCCTTGGTAGGAACTAATGGGGATCCATAATAAACCCCAGGAAGAGTAGATTCTGCCTTGGCAGGAACTAATGGGGATCCATAATAAACCCCAGGAAGAGTAGATGCTGCCTTTGTTGGATCTAATGGGGATCCATAATAAACCCCAGGAAGAGTAGCTGCTGCCTTGGCAGGAACTAATGGGGATCCATAATAAACCCCAGGAAGAGTAGCTGCTGCCTTGGCAGGAACTAATGGGGATCCATAACAAACCCCAGGAAGAGTAGCTGCTGCCTTGGCAGGAACTAATGGGGATCCATAATAAACCCCAGGAAGAGTAGCTGCTGCCTTGGCAGGAACTAATGGGGATCCATAATAAACCCCAGGAAGAGTAGATTCTGCCTTGGCAGGAACTAATGGGGATCCATAATAAACCTCAGGAGGAGTAGCTGCTGCTTTGGCAGGAACTAATGGGGATCCATAATAAACCCCAGGAAGAGTAGCTGCTGCTTTGGCAGGAACTAATGGTGATCCATAATAAACCCCAGGAAGAGTAGCTGCTGCTTTGGCAGGAACTAATGGGGATCCATAATAAACCCCAGGAAGAGTAGATTCTGCCTTGGCAGGAACTAATGGGGATCCATAATATACCGCAGGAGGAGTAGCTGCTGCTTTGGCAGGAACTAATGGGGATCCATAATAAACCCCAGGAAGAGTAGCTGCTGCTTTGGCAGGAACTAATGGGGATCCATAATAAACCCCAGGAAGAGTAGCTGCTGCTTTGGCAGGAACTAATGGGGATCCATAATAAACCCCAGGAAGAGTAGCTGCTGCTTTGGCAGGAACTAAAGGGGATCCATAATAAACCCCAGGAAGAGTAGATTCTGCCTTGGCAGGAACTAATGGGGATCCATCATAAACCCCAGGAAGAGTAGATTCTGCCTTGGCAGGAACTAAATGGGATCCATAATAAACCCCAGGAAGAGTAGCTGCTGCTTTGGCAGGAACTAATGGGGATCCATAATAAACCCCAGGAAGAGTAGCTGCTGCTTTGGCAGGAACTAATGGGGATCCATAATAAACCCCAGGAAGAGTAGCTGCTGCCTTGGCAGGAACTAATGGGGATCCATAATAAACCCCACGAAGAGTAGCTGCTGCTTTGGCAGGAACTAATGGGGATCCATAATAAACCCCAGGAAGAGTAGCTGCTGCTTTGGCAGGAACTAATGGGGATCCATAATAAACCCCAGGAAGAGTAGATTCTGCCTTGGCAGGAACTAATGGGGATCCATAATAAACCCCAGGAAGAGTAGATTCTGCCTTGGCAGGAACTAATGGGGATCCATAATAAACCCCAGGAAGAGTAGATTCTGCCTTGGCAGGAACTAATGGGGATCCATAATAAACCCCAGGAAGAGTAGCTGCTGCTTTGGCAGGAACTAATGGGGATCCATAATAAACCCCAGGAAGAGTAGATTCTGCCTTGGCAGGAACTAATGGGGATCCATAATAAACCCCAGGAAGAGTAGATTCTGCCTTGGCAGGAACTAATGGGGATCCATAATAAACCCCAGGAAGAGTAGATTCTGCCTTGGCAGGAACTAAATGGGATCCATAATAAACCCCAGGAAGAGTAGCTGCTGCTTTGGCAGGAACTAATGGGGATCCATAATAAACCCCAGGAAGAGTAGCTGCTGCTTTGGCAGGAACTAATGGGGATCCATAATAAACCCCAGGAAGAGTAGCTGCTGCCTTGGCAGGAACTAATGGGGATCCATAATAAACCCCACGAAGAGTAGCTGCTGCTTTGGCAGGAACTAATGGGGATCCATAATAAACCCCAGGATGAGTAGCTGCTGCTTTGGCAGGAACTAATGGGGAACCATAATAAACCCCAGGAAGAGTAGCTGCTGCTTTGGCAGGAACTAATGGGGATCCATAATAAACCCCAGGAAGAGTAGCTGCTGCCTTGGCAGGAACTAATGGGGATCCATAATAAACCCCAGGAAGAGTAGCTGCTGCTTTGGCAGGAACTAAAGGGGATCCATAATAAACCCCAGGAAGAGTAGATTCTGCCTTGGCAGGAACTAATGGGGATCCATAATAAACCCCAGGAAGAGTAGATTCTGCCTTGGTAGGAACTAATGGGGAACCATAATAAACCCCATGAAGAGTATGTGCTGCCTTGGCAGGAACTAATGGGGATCCATAATAAACCCCATGAAGAGTATGTGCTGCCTTGGCAGGAACTGATGGGGATCCATAATAAACCCCAGGAAGAGTAGATTCTGCCTTGGCAGGAACTAATGGGGATCCATAATAAACCTCAGGAGGAGTAGCTGCTGCTTTGGCAGGAACTAATGGGGATCCATAATAAACCCAAGGAAGAGTAGCTGCTGCTTTGGCAGGAACTAAAGGGGATCCATAATAAACCCCAGGAAGAGTAGATTCTGCCTTGGCAGGAACTAATGGGGATCCATCATAAACCCCAGGAAGAGTAGATTCTGCCTTGGCAGGAACTAAATGGGATCCATAATAAACCCCAGGAAGAGTAGCTGCTGCTTTGGCAGGAACTAATGGGGATCCATAATAAACCCCAGGAAGAGTAGCTGCTGCCTTGGCAGGAACTAATGGGGATCCATAATAAACCCCACGAAGAGTAGCTGCTGCTTTGGCAGGAACTAATGGGGATCCATAATAAACCCCAGGATGAGTAGCTGCTGCTTTGGCAGGAACTAATGGGGATCCATAATAAACCCCAGGAAGAGTAGCTGCTGCTTTGGCAGGAACTAATGGGGATCCATAATAAACCCCAGGAAGAGTAGCTGCTGCCTTGGCAGGAACTAATGGGGATCCATAATAAACCCCAGGAAGAGTAGCTGCTGCTTTGGCAGGAACTAAAGGGGATCCATAATAAACCCCAGGAAGAGTAGATTCTGCCTTGGCAGGAACTAATGGGGATCCATAATAAACCCCAGGAAGAGTAGATTCTGCCTTGGTAGGAACTAATGGGGAACCATAATAAACCCCATGAAGAGTATGTGCTGCCTTGGCAGGAACTAATGGGGATCCATAATAAACCCCATGAAGAGTATGTGCTGCCTTGGCAGGAACTGATGGGGATCCATAATAAACCCCAGGAAGAGTAGATTCTGCCTTGGCAGGAACTAATGGGGATCCATAATAAACCTCAGGAGGAGTAGCTGCTGCTTTGGCAGGAACTAATGGGGATCCATAATAAACCCCAGGAAGAGTAGCTGCTGCTTTGGCAGGAACTAAAGGGGATCCATAATAAACCCCAGGAAGAGTAGATTCTGCCTTGGCAGGAACTAATGGGGATCCATCATAAACCCCAGGAAGAGTAGATTCTGCCTTGGCAGGAACTAAATGGGATCCATAATAAACCCCAGGAAGAGTAGCTGCTGCTTTGGCAGGAACTAATGGGGATCCATAATAAACCCCAGGAAGAGTAGCTGCTGCTTTGGCAGGAACTAATGGGGATCCATAATAAACCCCAGGAAGAGTAGCTGCTGCCTTGGCAGGAACTAATGGGGATCCATAATAAACCCCACGAAGAGTAGCTGCTGCTTTGGCAGGAACTAATGGGGATCCATAATAAACCCCAGGATGAGTAGCTGCTGCTTTGGCAGGAACTAATGGGGATCCATAATAAACCCCAGGAAGAGTAGCTGCTGCTTTGGCAGGAACTAATGGGGATCCATAATAAACCCCAGGAAGAGTAGCTGCTGCCTTGGCAGGAACTAATGGGGATCCATAATAAACCCCAGGAAGAGTAGCTGCTGCTTTGGCAGGAACTAAAGGGGATCCATAATAAACCCGAGGAAGAGTAGATTCTGCCTTGGCAGGAACTAATGGGGATCCATAATAAACCCCAGGAAGAGTAGATTCTGCCTTGGTAGGAACTAATGGGGAACCATAATAAACCCCATGAAGAGTATGTGCTGCCTTGGCAGGAACTAATGGGGATCCATAATAAACCCCATGAAGAGTATGTGCTGCCTTGGCAGGAACTATTGGGGATCCATAATAAACCCCAGGAAGAGTAGATTCTGCCTTGGCAGGAACTAATGGGGATCCATAATAAACCCCAGGAAGAGTAGCTGCTGCCTTGGCAGGAACTAATGGGGATCCATAATAAACCCCAGGAAGAGTAGCTGCTGCTTTGGCAGGAACTAAAGGGGATCCATAATAAACCCCAGGAAGAGTAGATTCTGCCTTGGCAGGAACTAATGGGGATCCATAATAAACCCCAGGAAGAGTAGATTCTGCCTTGGTAGGAACTAATGGGGAACCATAATAAACCCCATGAAGAGTATGTGCTGCCTTGGCAGGAACTAATGGGGATCCATAATAAACCCCATGAAGAGTATGTGCTGCCTTGGCAGGAACTAATGGGGATCCATAATAAACCCCAGGAAGAGTAGATTCTGCCTTGGCAGGAACTAATGGGGATCCATAATAAACCTCAGGAGGAGTAGCTGCTGCTTTGGCAGGAACTAATGGGGATCCATAATAAACCCCAGGAAGAGTAGATTCTGCCTTGGCAGGAACTAATGGGGATCCATAATAAACCTCAGGAGGAGTAGCTGCTGCTTTGGCAGGAACTAATGGGGATCCATAATAAACCCCAGGAAGAGTAGCTGCTGCTTTGGCAGGAACTAAAGGGGATCCATAATAAACCCCAGGAAGAGTAGATTCTGCCTTGGCAGGAACTAATGGGGATCCATCATAAACCCCAGGAAGAGTAGATTCTGCCTTGGCAGGAACTAAATGGGATCCATAATAAACCCCAGGAAGAGTAGCTGCTGCTTTGGCAGGAACTAATGGGGATCCATAACAAACCCCAGGAAGAGTAGCTGCTGCCTTGGTAGGAACTAATGGGGATCCATAATAAACCCCAGGAAGAGTAGATTCTGCCTTGGCAGGAACTAATGGGGATCCATAATAAACCCCAGGAAGAGTAGATGCTGCCTTTGTTGGATCTAATGGGGATCCATAATAAACCCCAGGAAGAGTAGCTGCTGCCTTGGCAGGAACTAATGGGGATCCATAATAAACCCCAGGAAGAGTAGCTGCTGCCTTGGCAGGAACTAATGGGGATCCATAACAAACCCCAGGAAGAGTAGCTGCTGCCTTGGCAGGAACTAATGGGGATCCATAATAAACCCCAGGAAGAGTAGCTGCTGCCTTGGCAGGAACTAATGGGGATCCATAATAAACCCCAGGAAGAGTAGATTCTGCCTTGGCAGGAACTAATGGGGATCCATAATAAACCTCAGGAGGAGTAGCTGCTGCTTTGGCAGGAACTAATGGGGATCCATAATAAACCCCAGGAAGAGTAGCTGCTGCTTTGGCAGGAACTAATGGTGATCCATAATAAACCCCAGGAAGAGTAGCTGCTGCTTTGGCAGGAACTAATGGGGATCCATAATAAACCCCAGGAAGAGTAGATTCTGCCTTGGCAGGAACTAATGGGGATCCATAATATACCGCAGGAGGAGTAGCTGCTGCTTTGGCAGGAACTAATGGGGATCCATAATAAACCCCAGGAAGAGTAGCTGCTGCTTTGGCAGGAACTAATGGGGATCCATAATAAACCCCAGGAAGAGTAGCTGCTGCTTTGGCAGGAACTAATGGGGATCCATAATAAACCCCAGGAAGAGTAGATTCTGCCTTGGCAGGAACTAATGGGGATCCATAATAAACCCCAGGAAGAGTAGATGCTGCCTTTGTTGGATCTAATGGGGATCCATAATAAACCCCAGGAAGAGTAGATTCTGCCTTGGCAGGATCTAATGGGGATCCATAATAAACCCCAGGAAGAGTAGCTGCTGCTTTGGCAGGAACTAATGGGGATCCATAATAAACCCCAGGAAGAGTAGCTGCTGCCTTGGTAGGAACTAATGGGGATTCATAATAAACCCCAGGAAGAGTAGCTGCTGCCTTGGCAGGAACTAATGGGGATCCATAATAAACCCCAGAAAGAGTAGATTCTGCCTTGGCAGGAACTAATGGGGACCCATAATAAACCCCCAGGAAGAGTAGCTGCTGCTTTGGCAGGAACTAATGGGGATCCATAATAAACCCCAGGAAGAGTAGATTCTGCCTTGGCAGGAACTAATGGGGATCCATAATAAACCCCAGGAAGAGTAGATTCTGCCTTGGCAGGAACTAATGGGGATCCATAATAAACCCCAGGAAGAGTAGATTCTGCCTTGGCAGGAACTAATGGGGATCCATAATATACCGCAGGAGGAGTAGCTGCTGCTTTGGCAGGAACTAATGGGGATTCATAATAAACCCCAGGAAGAGTAGCTGCTGCTTTGGCAGGAACTAATGGGGATCCATAAAAACCCCAGGAAGAGTAGCTGCTGCTTTGGCAGGAACTAATGGGGATCCATAATAAACCCCAGGAAGAGTAGCTGCTGCCTTGGTAGGAACTAATGGGGATCCATAATAAACCCCAGGAAGAGTAGATTCTGCCTTGGCAGGAACTAATGGGGATCCATAATAAACCCCAGGAAGAGTAGATGCTGCCTTTGTTGGATCTAATGGGGATCCATAATAAACCCCAGGATGAGTAGATTCTGCCTTGGCAGGATCTAATGGGGATCCATAATAAACCCCAGGAAGAGTAGCTGCTGCTTTGGCAGGAACTAATGGAGATCCATAATAAACCCCAGGAAGAGTAGCTGCTGCCTTGGTAGGAACTAATGGGGATTCATAATAAACCCCAGGAAGAGTAGCTGCTGCCTTGGCAGGAACTAATGGGGATCCATAATAAACCCCAGGAAGAGTAGATTCTGCCTTGGCAGGAACTAATGGGGATCCATAATTAACCCCAGGAAGAGTAGATTCTGCCTTGGCAGGAACTAATGGGGATCCATAATAAACCCCAGGAAGAGTAGATTCTGCCTTGGTAGGAACTAATGGGGACCCATAATAAACCCCAGGAAGAGTAGCTGCTGCTTTGGCAGGAACTAATGGGGATCCATAATAAACCCCAGGAAGAGTAGATTCTGCCTTGGTAGGAACTAATGGGGATCCATAATAAACCCCAGGAAGAGTAGATTCTGCCTTGGCAGGAACTAATGGGGATCCATAATTAACCCCAGGAAGAGTAGATTCTGCCTTGGTAGGAACTAATGGGGACCCATAATAAACCCCAGGAAGAGTAGATTCTGCCTTGGCAGGAACTAATGGGGATCCATAATAAACCCCAGGAAGAGTAGATTCTGCCTTGGTAGGAACTAATGGGGATCCATAATTAACTCCAGGAAGAGTAGATTCTGCTTTGGCAGGAACTAATGGGGATCCATAATAAACCCCAGGAAGAGTAGATTCTGCCTTGGTAGGAACTAATGGGGATCCATAATAAACCCCAGGAAGAGTAGATTCTGCCTTGGCAGGAACTAATGGGGATCCATAATAAACCCCAGGAAGAGTAGATTCTGCCTTGGCAGGAACTAATGGGGATCCATAATAAACCCCAGGAAGAGTAGATTCTGCCTTGGCAGGAACTAATGGGGATCCATAATATACCGCAGGAGGAGTAGCTGCTGCTTTGGCAGGAACTAATGGGGATCCATAATAAACCCCAGGAAGAGTAGCTGCTGCTTTGGCAGGAACTAATGGGGATCCATAAAAACCCCAGGAAGAGTAGCTGCTGCCTTGGCAGGAACTAATGGGGATCCATAATAAACCCCAGGAAGAGTAGCTGCTGCCTTGGTAGGAACTAATGGGGATCCATAATAAACCCCAGGAAGAGTAGATTCTGCCTTGGCAGGAACTAATGGGGATCCATAATAAACCCCAGGAAGAGTAGATGCTGCCTTTGTTGGATCTAATGGGGATCCATAATAAACCCCAGGAAGAGTAGATTCTGCCTTTGCAGGATCTAATGGGGATCCATAATAAACCCCAGGAAGAGTAGCTGCTGCTTTGGCAGGAACTAATGGAGATCCATAATAAACCCCAGGAAGAGTAGCTGCTGCCTTGGTAGGAACTAATGGGGATTCATAATAAACCCCAGGAAGAGTAGCTGCTGCCTTGGCAGGAACTAATGGGGATCCATAATAAACCCCAGGAAGAGTAGATTCTGCCTTGGCAGGAACTAATGGGGATCCATAATTAACCCCAGGAAGAGTAGATTCTGCCTTGGCAGGAACTAATGGGGATCCATAATAAACCCCAGGAAGAGTAGATTCTGCCTTGGTAGGAACTAATGGGGACCCATAATAAACCCCAGGAAGAGTAGCTGCTGCTTTGGCAGGAACTAATGGGGATCCATAATAAACCCCAGGAAGAGTAGATTCTGCCTTGGTAGGAACTAATGGGGATCCATAATAAACCCCAGGAAGAGTAGATTCTGCCTTGGCAGGAACTAATGGGGATCCATAATTAACCCCAGGAAGAGTAGATTCTGCCTTGGTAGGAACTAATGGGGACCCATAATAAACCCCAGGAAGAGTAGATTCTGCCTTGGCAGGAACTAATGGGGATCCATAATAAACCCCAGGAAGAGTAGATTCTGCCTTGGTAGGAACTAATGGGGATCCATAATTAACTCCAGGAAGAGTAGATTCTGCTTTGGCAGGAACTAATGGGGATCCATAATAAACCCCAGGAAGAGTAGATTCTGCCTTGGTAGGAACTAATGGGGATCCATAATAAACCCCAGGAAGAGTAGATTCTGCCTTGGCAGGAACTAATGGGGATCCATAATAAACCCCAGGAAGAGTAGATTCTGCCTTGGCAGGAACTAATGGGGATCCATAATAAACCCCAGGAAGAGTAGATTCTGCCTTGGCAGGAACTAATGGGGATCCATAATATACCGCAGGAGGAGTAGCTGCTGCTTTGGCAGGAACTAATGGGGATCCATAATAAACCCCAGGAAGAGTAGCTGCTGCTTTGGCAGGAACTAATGGGGATCCATAAAAACCCCAGGAAGAGTAGCTGCTGCCTTGGCAGGAACTAATGGGGATCCATAATAAACCCCAGGAAGAGTAGCTGCTGCCTTGGTAGGAACTAATGGGGATCCATAATAAACCCCAGGAAGAGTAGATTCTGCCTTGGCAGGAACTAATGGGGATCCATAATAAACCCCAGGAAGAGTAGATGCTGCCTTTGTTGGATCTAATGGGGATCCATAATAAACCCCAGGAAGAGTAGATTCTGCCTTGGCAGGATCTAATGGGGATCCATAATAAACCCCAGGAAGAGTAGCTGCTGCTTTGGCAGGAACTAATGGAGATCCATAATAAACCCCAGGAAGAGTAGCTGCTGCCTTGGTAGGAACTAATGGGGATTCATAATAAACCCCAGGAAGAGTAGCTGCTGCCTTGGCAGGAACTAATGGGGATCCATAATAAACCCCAGGAAGAGTAGATTCTGCCTTGGCAGGAACTAATGGGGATCCATAATTAACCCCAGGAAGAGTAGATTCTGCCTTGGCAGGAACTAATGGGGATCCATAATAAACCCCAGGAAGAGTAGATTCTGCCTTGGTAGGAACTAATGGGGACCCATAATAAACCCCAGGAAGAGTAGCTGCTGCTTTGGCAGGAACTAATGGGGATCCATAATAAACCCCAGGAAGAGTAGCTGCTGCTTTGGCAGGAACTAATGGAGATCCATAATAAACCCCAGGAAGAGTAGCTGCTGCCTTGGTAGGAACTAATGGGGATTCATAATAAACCCCAGGAAGAGTAGCTAATGCCTTGGCAGGAACTAATGGGGATCCATAATAAACCCCAGGAAGAGTAGATTCTGCCTTGGTAGGAACTAATGGGGACCCATAATAAACCCCAGGAAGAGTAGATTCTGCCTTGGAAGGAACTAATGGGGACCCATAATAAACCCCAGGAAGAGTAGATTCTGCCTTGGTAGGAACTAATGGGGACCCATAATAAACCCCAGGAAGAGTAGATTCTGCCTTGGTAGGAACTAATGGGGACCCATAATAAACCCCAGGAAGAGTAGCTGCTGCCTTGGCAGGAACTAATGGGGATTCATAATAAACCCCAGGAAGAGTAGCTGCTGCCTTGGCAGGAACTAATGGGGATCCATAATAAACCCCAGGAAGAGTAGATTCTGCCTTGGTAGGAACTAATGGGGATCCATAATTAACCCCAGGAAGAGTAGATTCTGCCTTGGCAGGAACTAATGGGGATCCATAATAAACCCCAGGAAGAGTAGATTCTGCCTTGGTAGGAACTAATGGGGACCCATAATAAACCCCAGGAAGAGTAGCTGCTGCTTTGGCAGGAACTAATGGGGATCCATAATAAACCCCAGGAAGAGTAGATTCTGCCTTGGTAGGAACTAATGGGGATCCATAATAAACCCCAGGAAGAGTAGATTCTGCCTTGGCAGGAACTAATGGGGATCCATAATTAACCCCAGGAAGAGTAGATTCTGCCTTGGTAGGAACTAATGGGGACCCATAATAAACCCCAGGAAGAGTAGATTCTGCCTTGGCAGGAACTAATGGGGATCCATAATAAACCCCAGGAAGAGTAGATTCTGCCTTGGTAGGAACTAATGGGGACCCATAATAAACCCCAGGAAGAGTAGATTCTGCCTTGGTAGGAACTAATGGGGACCCATAATAAACCCCAGGAAGAGTAGATTCTGCCTTGGTAGGAACTAATGGGGACCCATAATAAACCCCAGGAAGAGTAGATTCTGCCTTGGCAGGAACTAATGGGGATCCATAATAAACCCCAGGAAGAGTAGATTCTGCCTTGGTAGGAACTAATGGGGACCCATAATAAACCCCAGGAAGAGTAGATTCTGCCTTGGTAGGAACTAATGGGGACCCATAATAAACCCCAGGAAGAGTAGCTGCTGCCTTGGCAGGAACTAATGGGGATCCATAATAAACCCCATGAAGAGTAGCTGCTGCCTTGGCAGGAACTAATGGGGATCCATAATAAACCCCAGGAAGAGTAGATTCTGCCTTGGCAGGAACTAATGGGGATCCATAATAAACCCCAGGAAGAGTAGCTGCTGCCTTGGCAGGAACTAATGGGGATCCATAATAAACCCCAGGAAGAGTAGCTGCTGCCTTGGCAGGAACTAATGGGGATCCATAATAAACCCCATGAAGAGTAGCTGCTGCCTTGGCAGGAACTAATGGGGATCCATAATAAACCCCAGGAAGAGTAGATTCTGCCTTGGCAGGAACTAATGGGGACCCATAATAAACCCCAGGAAGAGTAGATTCTGCCTTGGCAGGAACTAATGGGGATCCATAATAAACCCCAGGAAGAGTAGATTCTGCCTTGGTAGGAACTAATGGGGATCCATAATAAACCCCAGGAAGAGTAGATTCTGCCTTGGCAGGAACTAATGGGGATCCATAATAAACCCCAGGAAGAGTAGATTCTGCCTTGGCAGGAACTAATGGGGACCCATAATAAACCCCAGGAAGAGTAGATTCTGCCTTGGTAGGAACTAATGGGGATCTATAATAAACCCCAGGAAGAGTAGATTCTGCCTTGGTAGGAACTAATGGGGATCCATAATAAACCCCAGGAAGAGTAGATTCTGCCTTGGTATGAACTAATGGGGATCCATAATAAACCCCAGGAAGAGTAGCTGCTGCCTTGGCAGGAACTAATGGGGACCCATAATAAACCCCAGGAAGAGTAGATTCTGCCTTGGTAGGAACTAATGGGGATCTATAATAAACCCCAGGAAGAGTAGATTCTGCCTTGGTAGGAACTAATGGGGATCCATAATAAACCCCAGGAAGAGTAGATTCTGCCTTGGTAGGAACTAATGGGGATCCATAATAAACCCCAGGAAGAGTAGCTGCTGCCTTGGCAGGAACTAATGGGGATCCATAATAAACCCCAGGAAGAGTAGATTCTGCCTTGGCAGGAACTAATGGGGATCCATAATAAACCCCAGGAAGAGTAGCTGCTACCTTGGCAGGAACTAATGTGGATCCATAATAAACCCCAGGAAGAGTAGCTGCTGCCTTGGCAGGAACTATAGGGGATCCATATAAACCCCAGGAAGAGTAGCTGCAGGAACTAATGGGGATCCATAATAAACCCCAGGAAGAGTAGCTGCAGGAACTAATGGGGATCCATAATAAACCCCATGAAGAGTATGTGCTGCCATGGTAGGAACTAATGGGGATCCATAATAAACCCCATGAAGAGTAGCTGCTGCTTTGGCAGGAACTAATGGGGATCCATAATAAATACAAATACTTGTCCTTCAGACAAGGTGCCTGAAAATGTTGTTTTTTTGTTTGATGCAAGAAACCACTTTACAAAATGCGTTATTATTCCCATACCATTATTGCAGAGAATCAGACAAATTATACTACACTGCCCCTTTAAGATAAAATTAAATCTCTTTACCCGCTTTTCAACGATGTCTACAAATGTACACATTTTGTGTTCTTGTAGGAAGCAATCACTCCCCTATTGTTGACTACAAATGATCTATAACTGGGCTAATAACTCACTAACTAGCAAAGGATATGAACAAATGTGCACAGATGACTACATGATCTGAATAGCACAGATCCATATATGGCAATGGTCTATTTGCATATAGCCCTATTGCAGCTCTGATTGGTTATGCCATACTGGTCTGTGTAGAGTACAGGGCTGAGTCGTGCATGTCAATACAATAGAATCCTACTCTGATGCGTTCTACCTACAACAGCGTCTCATAGTTAGTTTTGCACATTAAGTCTTACATGGTTTGTTTTGTTTCGGTGTGTTGCATTGGAAGTCGATTTGATCACATTTCCCACTGTAAAGGGAAACGTTGATAGTGTTTACTAAGGGGGAAAACTCCAGAAAGCTGAGTGAAGTTCAATCGTGTTCTTTGCACGGGCTGATATTTCTTCTGCATGGCAGGCCTGGGTTAGCTGCACACCCGGGCACGAGCGCAGCTTAGAGGGAACATTGCAGACAGGATGTTGGAGCTTCTATGGAGCTGTTAGAATGTGATATATTGTGATGTGAGCTGTTAGAATGTGATAGATTGTGATGTGAGCTGTTAGAATGTGATAGAATGCCATGTGAACTGTTAGAATGTGATAGATTGTGATGTGAACTGTTAGAATGTGATAGAATGTGATAGATTGTGATGTGAACTGTTAGAATGTGATAGAATGTGATAGATTGTGATGTGAACTGTTAGAATGTGATAGAATGTGATAGATTGTGATGTGAACTGTTAGAATGTGATAGAATGTGATAGATTGGGATGTGAACTGTTAGAATGTGATGTGAACTGTTAGAATGTGACGTGAACTGTTAGAATGTGATAGAATGTGATGTGAACTGTTAGAATGTGATAGATTGTGATGAGAACTGTTAGATGTGATGTGAACTGTTAGATGTGATGTGAACTGTTAGAATGTGATAGAAAGTGATGTGAACTGTTAGAATGTGATGTGAACTGTTAGAATGTGATATAATGTGATGTGAACCGTTAGAATGTGATGTGAACTTTTAGATGTGACGTGAAGTGTTAGAATGTGATGTGAACTGTTAGATGTGATGTGAACTGTTAGAATGTGATGTGAACTGTTAGAATGTGATGTGAATTGTTAGAATGTGATGTGAACTGTTAGATGTGATGTGAACTGTTAGATGTGATGTGAACTGTTAGAATGTGATGTGAACTGGTAGATGTGATGTGAACTGTTAGAATGTGATAGAATGTGATGTGAACTGTTAGAATGTGATGTGAACTGTTAGAATGTGATGTGAACTGTTAGATGTGATGTGAACTGTTAGAATGTGATGTGAACTGTTAGAATGTGATGTGAATTGTTAGAATGTGATGTGAACTGTTAGATGTGATGTGAACTGTTAGATGTGATGTGAACTGTTAGAATGTGATGTGAACTGGTAGATGTGATGTGAACTGTTAGAATGTGATGTGAACCGTTAGATGTGATGTGAACTGTTAGAATGTGATGTGAACTGTTAGAATGTGATAGAATGTGATGTGAACTGTTAGAATGTGATGTGAACTGTTAGAATGTGATGTGAACTGTTAGAATGTGATGTGAACTGTTAGAATGTGATAGAATGTGTTGTGAACTGTTAGAATGTGATGTGAACTGTTAGAATGTGATGTGAACTGTTAGAATGTGATGTGAACTGTTAGAATGTGATGTGAACTGTTAGAATGTGATAGAATGTGATGTGAAGTTTGGCTTCAGGGAAAGAAGAGTGATCAAAGACAATGCTATCTGCAGTGACAAGGTTGGCCGTTGTGACATCACCCGCACACATCCTGCTTATCACCCGCACACATCCTGCTCATCACACGCACACATCCTGCTCATCACACGCACACATCCTGCTCATCACACGCACACATGCTGCCCATCACCCACACATACTGTGCATCACCCACAAACATAATGCTCCTCACCCACACACAGATAGTGTACATTCCATTATTCAAGACACATGCACGTACACAGAGACACACACACAACCAAACACACACACACACACACACACACACACAACCGCAAACATAACCTATGGCTGACGGTCTTTGACCAACTGTGTGGGTTTTTAGCCAGAGTTTTTGACCACAGTGGTGATTCTGCAGGAGTGATCATTGACGTTTGACCTCTGTTCTAGCAGATTGGATTGGTTCTCCCAGCAGGTTGCTGGCTGGCTGCCCAGACTAGGGGATCCAGTCTGCAGTAACAGGACCATGGATAGGATTGGTTCTCCCAGCAGGTTGCTGGCTGGCTGCCCAGGCTAGGGGATCCAGTCTGCAGTAACAGGACCATGGATAGGATTGGTTCTCCCAGCAGGTTGCTGGCTGGCTGCCCAGACTAGGGGATCCAGTCTGCAGTAACAGGACCATGGATAGCCTCCACTAAAGGTCGGAGCTCAGAGGATGTAGTTGGCTGATGCTTTAGTACTGGAATAAAGTATCCTGTTGGTTCATGGTGTAGGGGAAAGGGGTTTGTGTGGAAGGGCATGAGGGTTGTGTGTGTGTGTTTGATTATACGTTTCAGAGATTATATCAGTTTATTCTTGTGTGTTTACATATTAATTCAGCTAATTTGCTGTGGTTATTTGTGTCATATATGTCTTTGCTGTTCCAGTGCATTAGTGTGTACATTTTTACTTCTACATAAGTGTGTGTGTGTGTGTGTGTGTGTGTGTGTGTGTGTGTGTGTGTGTGTGTGTGTGTGTGTGTGTGTGTGTGTGTGTGTGTGTGTGTGTGTGTGTGTGTGTGTGTGTGTGTGTGTGACATTTGACACCACCCGTACTCCGGCAAGAACGCCTTTCTTCCATTGTAAACAGTGTAATAATTATTTTTTTATATATTCTATTGCAAAAATAATCCAATTGATTGTTTAAGTAGTACTTAAAGCTGGATTTGTTTATGGTGAAAGAGCATCTTCCATGTGATATATTACAACAACAAAGAAGTTACTGCAAACAACAAACACTGACATCACTGCTCACCCGATAGTACAGCAGAATGTGTATCTGTTTCACCAAGCTGCTCACCCCTGCTCGGACTCTCCAACCTCAGTTCAGTCAAAAAAACTACAGCATTAGCAAAGGCACAGGGAGGAAGAGTGGGACTGTTTCGCCTAATGCGGATTCCACCTTTAAGACACATTAGGACCCAATAAATGTGTATTCTCATGTGTAAAAAAACGTGTATTTTTTGTTGTCTTTAAATGATAAAGTTTTCGCCTTGGTTTTGTTGGATATGTAAACTCATGAGTGCTGTCTGGTACAAATAATGTGGGGTGCTGTCATCAGTCCAATGGAATGTGTGTTTGCTTCTGAGACACTAGAATGGTGAACAGACTCGATGAATCCGTCCTCCTGTGAATTGAATGGAAAATTCCATTAGCCATGAAAAGGCTGTATTGTCCAGTTGTCTAAGGGACTAAATGTTGTTTGTTGAGTGTCCATAGCTGTGCTCAAAGACACTCATCTCCCAGCGGAGCCAATGGGTAGGCTCCACAGATGTGACTGGTGTGTGTGATGGGCTTATGTGTGTGTGTGTGAATCTCCTTTCAGAGATCCTTGCATCCTTGCTGGTCTTGGATCAGTTCCACTCTCTCTGTCTCTCGCTCTCGTTCTCTCTCTCTCTGTTAAGGTTACCAGAGCAAGTGAAATAAACAATAAACTCTCTCTCTCTCCCTCTCTCTCTCCATCTCTCCCTCTCTCCCTCTCTCTCTCTCTCATGGAAAAATACTCTTATCTGTTCACAGAGACAATTCACGGCCAGGAGCAAGAATAATGGAGGAGCCACTGTTTCACAAGTGCTGACCTCTGCCAGCTTGCGAGGACAGGATTGTGAGAGCCGGATTCACTAAATTGGGTGACCTGCAAGAAGAGGCTGGGAGGATATCTTCCAGGAACATGACAGAGGCTTCCTCCATAAACTCCACCAGACTGCTGCTGGTGGGGCCCGGCCTAGAAAATCACCCAGAAAATAATGTTCTGTTTTTTAAGGGGGAATGCATATTTTTGAACAGAACACAAATATTTCCTCATGTTTTGCCACAACAAATTATATTGAAAAAGTGTTTGAATGACTAGATTACTAACACACTCCCTTCCCTGAAAATCCCACACCCAAAAATGAACCAACTCTCAACTCTACCAACTCTATGACTCTCAAACATCTCAACCCCTTCCCTGAAAACCCCACCCACAGTGATCGATTGACAGGCCAAACTTTTAAGAATGTGGCATGACAATGAGGAAATTAAATCAAAATAGGGAGGAATAATATTGTTTTACCCAATAAGAATTATAATTTTTTAATTGGTAGGTTAAGAAAAAGCATTGTTAAATAACACATTAAGTTTTCGTTGTCTTATTGTCACATAAAATGCAATAACAATAATGTAGTACATTTACAAATGTCAATTTTATTTGTCTTACAAATTCTTTCTCAATATGGCAGTGTTATGTGGTTGGGTATTGAAAAAGAACTGTCGTGTTGAAAATGTAAACTGGAGTTTTGTATAACATTTTTGTCACATAAAATAAGGTTGAAAACGTATTATTAATTTATCATAATCATTATGACTTTTTTGGGGGGCAGATATACAGGATATATTCATAAATTGTGTCCCCCAATCTGCAATAAAAAACGTAGCTCCAGTAATATGGGTCATATTTGAACTATTTGGGTTATCAGGGGTCCCCAACCTTTTCTTTCATAAGAGATATTTCATTAAAAAAAAAATTATACAGACAGCATATTTTGTTACTGTGTAGGCCTAATTTGATAAAGAGAAACAAACAACAGCACTTCATACATAATGTAAAAAGCTATTTTTTATTTTTTGCTTTAGCCTACCTTGAGAATCTTGCCTTTTTAAAGTGAGAAAATAAAGGGGTTTTACATTTTAACCAACCTGTAGCCTGCAGTTACAGGACTTATGTTAAATTGTCATTCTATTTAATAATGGCCTTTTTAACAACACAACGCAGTAAGTAGGCTACATATTTTACAACGTAATAATGAAAAGTATGTGAATTAACGAAAGTGTGGTCTCAGCAAACCCACTACTTGACCGTTTTGTTTTTCCTCTGACATAGACTAACCCTAACCTTAACCCTAACCCAAACATTGATCCCAAACCCCTAAACCTAACCCAAACATTAATCCCAAACCCCTAAACCTAACCCTAACTCTGAACCCTAACCCTTAACCTAACCCCTTACCATAATTCTAACCCTAACTCTAAACCTTAAATATTATCTTTCCTTGTGGGGACTGACGAAATGTCCCCACTTGCCAGAATTTTCTCTCTTTCTCTCTACGTCTCTCTCCCCCTCCCACTCTCTCTAACGCTCTCTCTCTCACACACACACACACACACACACACACACACACACACACACACACACACACACACACACACACACACACACACACACACACACACAAGTGTCCGAACCGGAGATACCTGGGAGGCCTCAGCTGGCTCAACGGGTTTCCATACCTCAGCAGGTTCGATAGGCTCCCATGCCTCAGCTTGCTTAATTAATATGCTCCCATGCTTCAGGGGCTCGATAGGCTCCCATGCTTCAGAGGGCTCGATAGGCTCCCATGCTTCAGAGGGCTCGATAGGCTCCCATGCTTCAGAGGGCTCGATAGGCTCCAATGCTTCAGAGGGCTCGATAGGCTCCCATGCTTCAGATGGCTTAATAGGCTCCCATGCTTCAGAGGGCTCGATAGGCTCCCATGCTTCAGGGGCTCGATAGGCTCACATGCCTCAGCTGGCTCGATAGGTTCCCATGCTTCCGCGGGCTCGAAAGGGCTCCCATGCTTCAGCGGGCTTGATAGGCTCCCAATCCTCAGCTGGCTCGATAGGCTCCCATGCTTCAGCGAGCTCAATAGGCTCCCATGCCTCAACTGGTGAACAGGTTCCCGTGCCTCGACCGAGGCAACCGGGGAGGTCTCAGCTGGCTCATCAGGCTCTCATGCCTCAGCCGGTTTGTCAGGTGCAGTCCGCTCCGGATCCCCGGGAACGTCCCTTTTGGTTGGCGTCCTGCGGCTGGAGCCGAATGCGCCGGGGAGAGGGTACCGTCATGTGTGCTCCCTCTCCGGCCTCTAGGTCACCAGGCTGCTCATTATGGCGCACACCTGTCATCATCGTTATGCGCCCCTGCGTGTCATCAGACTCACATGGACTCCATCACTTCCCTGATTACCTTACCTATATATGTCACGCCCTTTGGTTCCTTCCCCAGGCATTATTGTTTCTGTTCCTGTGGCACGTCTGTGAGTTGTTCGTGATTCTTATTTTGTTTTATGTTGTGTTTATTTATTAAAGCACTCACTCCTTGTACTTTCTTCCCGACTCCCAGCGCACTAGTTACAAGCATGTTGAGAAATACGTCAGTCCTATGGCAGGTTATGAGCATGTTGAGAAATACGTCAGTCCTCTGGCAGGTTATGAGCATGTTGAGAAATACGTCAGTCCTATGGCAGGTTATGAGCATGTTGAGAAATACGTCAGTCCTATGGCAGGTTACAAGCATGTTGAGAAATACGTCAGTCCTCTGGCAGGTTATAAGAATGTTGAGAAATACGTCAGTCCTCTGGCAGGTTATAAGAATGTTGAGAAATACGTCAGTCCTCTGGCAGGTTATGAGCATGTTGAGAAATACGTCAGTCCTATGGCAGGTTATGAGCATGTTGAGAAATACGTCAGTCCTCTGGCAGGTTATGAGCATGTTGAGAAATACGTCAGTCCTATGGCAGGTTATGAGCATGTTGAGAAATACGTCAGTCCTCTGTGACTTGTCAACTGATACAGTATTACTTCTCTCTCTGCTTGAAATTCATCCGATAAAGTGCATCAATAAAATTCAGACAATAATTGGAATATATGTTTTATTTTATACCAGGTATTTCAGTATTGCATTGAACTAGGCACTACATAATTTTGTTGCAGTGGTTATCAGTTTCAGCACTTTGATCAAGTGATTTAATTATCAAGCGAGTTAATTATATTGTTAACAATTGATAAGAAAATCCTATCGACAGTAAAGTGAATATTGCATTTTGAAAAGCAGATGCTTACAGTAAATATGGATCCACATTTAAAGAGTGATTTGAAAGAGTGATTTGTTGCAGTGAACAAGTGACTTTGTGAATGTGTTTGTTGTACTCAATCAATTGAAAATGTGCTTAGACTTTTGAAACATGAGCCATTCTGATGAGCCATTTTGATGAGATGTTTAGATTTTTGTGCTCAGCACCAAAGTGATTGAAAAAAATCAGGTAATTGCCTACAGTATGTTTTCAAAAAGAGAACAGAGAGGGCATGGGAAGGGAAAAAGATAGGAGAAACGAGGGGGCTGGGCTCTGAGAAAAGGAATGAATTGGGTAGGTCATGAAGTGCAGGGTGTCTTGGCACAAGAAATAATTAAATATCAAAATAATATATATACCACCAAGCTTAGCACAGCAATATTCTTTAAAAAAAATATTGGAACAAAAATATTGAATTTTCCCTACAAACGTCAGAATGGTACTGTAATTAATATGCGGAGTGAGGGTGAAATAATGATGCTGGGTGGTGGGAGGACTGCGTGGGTGATGCTTCACATTGTTCACTCTCCCAGTTCGCTACACTGTAATTGCTTTAAGTGCTGTCATTAGCACTCCATTGAGTCTCAAAGTGTGCGATCGAATCATTTTATCCTATAGTTTATTTCAGAAACACCCGGGGAGTTACTTTACCTCCCTTCCAGCCCACTAGAACTAAAACTTTTGATTAGCAGTGGCAACAGTTATCTGAAGAAAGTAGTTAGCTGAAGACAGCAGTTAGCAGTGGCAACAGTTATTTGAAGAAAGTGGTTAGCTGAAGATAGTAGTTAGCTGAAGACAGTAGTTATCAGTGGCAACAGTTATCTGAAGAAAGTAGTTAGCTGAAGACAGCAGTTAGCTGAAGAAAGTAGTTATCAGTGGCAGCAGTTATCTGAAGAAAGTAGTTAGCTGAAGACAGCAGTTAGCTGAAGAAAGTAGTTATCAGTGGCAACAGTTATCTGAAGAAAGTAGTTAGCAGTGGCAACAGTTATCTGAAGAAAGTAGTTAGCTGAAGACAGTAGTTAGCTGAAGACAACAGTTAGCTGAAGATAGTAGTTAGCTGAAGACAGTAGTTAGCTGAAGATAGCAGTTAGCTGAAGTTAGTAGTTAGCTGAAGACAGCAGTTAGCTGAAGATAGTAGTTAGCTGAAGATAGTAGTTAGCTGAAGACAGCAGTTAGCTGAAGATAGTAGTTAGCTGAAGACAGCAGTTAGCTGAAGATAGCAGTTAGCTGAAGATAGTAGTTAGCTGAAGACAGCAGTTAGCTGAAGATAGTAGTTAGCTGAAGACAGTAGTTTGCTGAAGATAGTAGTTAGCTGAAGACAGTAGTTAGCTGAAGATAGCAGTTAGCTGAAGATAGTAGTTAGCTGAAGACAGCAGTTAGCTGAAGATAGTAGTTAGCTGAAGACAGCAGTTAGCTGAAGATAGCAGTTAGCTGAAGATAGTAGTTAGCTGAAGACAGCAGTTAGCTGAAGATAGTAGTTAGCTGAAGACAGTAGTTTGCTGAAGATAGTAGTTAGCTGAAGACAGTAGT
Organism: Oncorhynchus mykiss; assembly: GCF_013265735.2. NCBI lineage: Eukaryota > Metazoa > Chordata > Actinopteri > Salmoniformes > Salmonidae > Oncorhynchus > Oncorhynchus mykiss. The sequence goes on from NC_048568.1 coordinate 35,189,438, forward strand.
TAGCTGAAGATAGCAGTTAGCTGAAGATAGTAGTTAGCTGAAGACAGCAGTTAGCTGAAGATAGTAGTTAGCTGAAGATATTAGTTAGCTGAAGACAGCAGTTAGCTGAAGATAGCAGTTAGCTGAAGATAGCAGTTAGCTGAAGATAGCAGTTAGCTGAAGATAGTAGTTAGCTGAACATAGTAGTTAGCTGAAGATAGCAGTTAGCTGAAGAGGGGCAGTTAGCTGAAGATAGCAGTTAGCTGAAGACAGCAGTTAGTTGAAGATAGTAGTTAGCTGAAGACAGCATTAGCTGAAGATAGCAGTTAGCTGAAGATAGTAGTTAGCTGAAGACAGCAGTTAGCTGAAGATAGTAGTTAGCTGAAGACAGCAGTTAGCTGAAGATAGCAGTTAGCTGAAGATAGCAGTTAGCTGAAGATAGTAGTTAGCTGAAGACTGCAGTTAGCTGAAGATAGTAGTTAGCTGAAGACAGCAGTTAGCTGAAGATAGCAGTTAGCTGAAGATAGTAGTTAGCTGAACATAGTAGTTAGCTGAAGATAGCAGTTAGCTGAAGAGGGGCAGTTAGATGAAGATAGCAGTTAGCTGAAGACAGCAGTTAGCTGAAGATAGTAGTTAGCTGAAGATAGTAGTTAGCTGACTATAGTAGTTAGCTGAAGATAGTAGTTAGCTGAAGATAGCAGTTAGCTGAAAATAGTAGTTAGCTGAAGATAGCAGTGAAATTTGTCAGGTTACATTTCTCCAGACCTATTTCCCAGCTTTTTCCCCCAAAAACCTACTGTAACTTTAATGTCTAAAATAGAAAACTTATCCTTCAACAGAATGTGATAAAGAAGTATTAGCTCCGTGTTGAATCGACATGTCACACTACATTCAAACGCATAATGTTGTCTATATTCAACTGGCAGTAAGCACAGGGGAGACTGCTGAGCCTCAATCTGTCTCTGCAAGTGTTTTCACCATGGTCCTCCTCCTGCTACTCCTGAGGAAGGGGAGAGATGGGAGGAGAGCCACTAGTGTGCGTGTACGTGTTTGTGCGTGCGCTTGTGTTTGTTTGCATGTGTTTATCCAACGATGGAAAGGTACATAAACAAATAGATAAATAAATAATGTGTCGTTCGTGAAGATGATTCTTGGCCAATTGTGGCCGTCCAGCTAATTAGTCTCCCTGGGCCGGGTTGTGTCTGCTTTAATGAATATTCATGAACTGAGGAGCAGCAGCGCGGGCGGGTGCATAACAAATGTTTATTTCTGCTTGGAGTCGGGGGTGTAGAGGAATGTGTGTGTGTTTGGTGGACGGGGGACGGGGTATTTGTGTGTATGTGTGTGCGCGTGTATGCATTTGTGTGGCTCCCAAGAGTGTCTCTGTGTGTGTGTCTCCCACCACTCCTCTCTGGAGCACAGCGTGTACAGGCAGATGGATGACGTGAGGACCATGGTGACACATGGATGAGGCGGAGGGATATGGAGCTACGAGTTCAAAGGTCTTGGTGATGAGATGTAAACACAGAGCGGAGCATGAGGAGGTAGGTGGTGGTGCTGCTCAATACTCCTAGGGCTTATACAGGAGAGAGAGAGAGAGAGAGCAAGAGCGAGAGAGAGAGAGAGAGAGAGAGAGAGAGAGAGAGAGAGAGAGAGAGAGAGCGAGAGCGAGAGCGAGAGAGAGAGAGAGAGAGATGGAAACAGCAATAGAGAGAGAGGGGGAATGTGTGAGAGGGAGAGAGAGAGAGAGATGGAAACAGCAATAGAGAGAGAGGGGGAATGTGTGAGAGAGGGAGAGAGAGAGAGAGAGATGGAAACAGCAATAGAGAGAGAAGTGGAATGTGTGTGTGAGAGAGAGAGATGGAAACAGCAATATATAGAGAGGGGGAATGTGTGAGAGATGGAGAGAGTGAGAGCGAGAGAGAGAGGGGGAATGTGTGAGAGAGGGAGAGAGAGAGAGAGGGGGAATGTGTGAGAGAGGGAGAGAGAGGGAGAGAGAGAGAAAGAGAGAGAGAGAGAGGGAATGTGTGTGAGAGAGAGAGAGAGAGAGAGAGAGAGAAAGGGAGAGAGAGAGAGAGAGAGAGAGAAAGAGAGAGAAAGAGAGAGAGAGAGAGAGAGAGAGAGAGAGAGAGAGCAGATGAGATACACAGGTAACCCAAATTGAATTTCATGAATAAATGTACGTACAAACCCCAACCAAAAGCCATGGATTACAGCACTGAGCTAAATTGTAGAGCTGCTGCTTTCAAGGAGTGTCAAGGATGCTTAAAATAAATCCCACTATGCCCTCTGACGAACCATCAAACAGGCAAAGCGTGTATACAGGACTAAGATTGAATCCTACTACACCAGCTCCAATGCTCGTCGGATATGGCAGGGCTTGCAAACGATTACTGACTACAAAGGGAAGTCCAGCCGCGAGCTGCCCAGTGACACAAGCCTACCAGACAGGCAAAATGACTTCTCTGCTCGCTTTGAGGCAAGCAACACTAAAACGTGCATATGTGATCACGCTCGCCGTAGCCGATGTGAGGAAGACCTTTAAACAGGTCAACATTCAGACAGATTACCAGATTACTTTACATGTTTCAATCAGACCACCTTAGTCCCTGTGCAAAAAAAAACAAGGTAACATGCCTAAATGACTACCGACCCGTATTACTCAAGTCTGTAGCCATGAAGTGTTTTGAAAGGCTGGTCATGGCTCACATCAACACCATCATCCGAGAAACCCTAGACTCACCCCAACAGATCCACAGATGTCGCAATCTCTATTGCACTCCAAACTGCCTGAGGCTGATGCCGTGCAGGTGTTTGTACACATGCATATAAACACACTCTTATTCAAATAAACGCATACAAGAATACACACATACATGTAATAGACATGCACACAAACATATACAGTTGTCATTGCTGTTATGATTTTAGTTGTCCTTGAGGTCCTTTGTTTTTTTTGTTTTTTTTTTGCATTGTTGTTTTCTGTTTTCTTCTGTCTTTTTCTTTTTTCTCTTTAGTTCATTCTCTTGGTTGTTGGTGCATTGGGGGGACAGTGGGATCTCGATCTCGATGTCATGTTCTGACCTTAATTATTTTGTTATGTCTTTGTTTTAGTATGGCCAGGGCGTGAGTTGTGTGGGTTGTCTATGTTCTTTTTTCTATGATTTGGGATTTCTGTGTTTGGCCTGGTATGGTTCTCAATCAGAGGCAGCTGTCAATCATTGTCCCTGATTGAGAACCATACTTAGGTAGCCTGGTTTCACCTTTGAGTTGTGGGCGATTCTTTTCTGTAGTGTATGTTCACCATCCAGAACTGTTTCGTTTATCGTTTTTGTTGTTTTGTTCGAGTATTCGTTTTCATTAAAAGGCACAATGAATACTTACCACGCTGCACCTTGGTCCTCCTCTCTTTCTCCCAACGACGAACGTTACACTCGAATGGTTGAGGGACAGCTATTGGGGAACTGTGGGGGGATCTTCTGTGTGTCTCTCTGAATGGGAGTCTGTTGGATGGCTGATATTGTGTAGTTGTTGAGCGGCTTCACTGCAAGTATATTGTATGTTTCGGATTCAATAAAACATTTTATTTTTTAAAGTTCATCACTAAGCTAAGGATCCTGGGTCTAAACACCTCCCTTTGCAACTGGATCCTGGACTTCTTGACGGGCCACCCCCTGGTGCTGAGGGTAGGCAACAACAAATCTGCCATGCTGATCCTCAACACGGGGGCCCCTCAGGGGTGCATGCTTAGTCCCCTCCTGTACGCCCATGACCTTGTGGCCAAGCATGACTCCAACCCCATCATTACGTTTGCAGACGACACAGCGGTCGTAGGCCTGATCACCGACTACGATGAGACAGCCTATAGGGAGGAGGTTAGAGACCTGGCAGTGTGGTGCCAGGACAATAACCTCTCCCTCAACATGACCAAGACAAAGGAGGTGATCGTGGACTACAGGGAAAAGAGGGCAGAGCACATCCCCATTCTCATCGACGGGGCTGTAGGGAAGCTGCTTGAGATATTCAACTTCATTGGTGTCCACATCACCAACAAACTATCATAGTCCAAACACACCAAGACAGTCGTGAAGAGGGCACAACAAAGCCTATTCCCCTTCAGGAGACTGAAAGGATTTGTTATGGGTCCTCAGATCCTCAAAAAGTTCTACAGCTGCACCATCAAGAGCATCCTGACTGGTTGCATCACTGCCTGGTATGGCAACTGCTCGGCCTCCGACCGCAAGGCACAAGAGAGGGTAGTGCGTATGACCCAGTACATCACTGGGGCCAAGCTTCCTGCCATCCAGGACGTCTATACCAGGCGGTGTCAGAGGAAGGCACAAAACATTGCTAAAGACTCCAGCCACCCTAGTCATAGTCTGTTCTTTCTGCTACCGCACGGCAAGTGATACCGGAGCGCCAAGTCTAGGTCCAAAAAGCTTCTCAACAGCTTCTACCCCCAAGCCATAAGACTGCTGATCAAATGGCTATCCGGACTATTTGCATTAACCCCCCCCCCCATTTATTTATTTTTTACGCTGCTGCTACTCGCTTTTCATTACATTTTTCTCAAAACTGCATTGATGGTTAAGGGCTTGTAATTTAGCATTTCACGGTAAGGTCTACACCTTCTGTATTCGGTGCATGTGACAAATAACATTTGATTTGATTGGATAATTATTGTACATTTTCCAATTCTCTTGGTCCTCCATTCCCACACCTGAAGCCCCCTGTCCCCATTCAGGAAAGACTAGGAAAAAGTGTTGGCTGAAGGTACACCTTCCTATTGAGGAAATGTAAGATTTAGAGTTACTGACATAAACAGAAGCATACAGAGGAAATCTGAAAAAATCTCACAAAGGCCTTATAAAGAAACACAGCCTACAACCCCAAACAGCAAGCAATGCAGATGTAGAAGCATGTGACTAGGAAAACATCCTTAGAAAGGCAGGAACCTAGGAAGAAACCTAGAGAGGAGGTAGGCTCTGAGGGTTGGCCAGTCCTCTTGTGGCTGTGCTGATGGAGATTATAAAAGAGTACAGCCATTTAGGCCAGCTCATTCTTCAAGATGTTTAAACGTTCATAGATGACCAGCAGGGTCAAATAACAATCACAGTGGTCAGAGTGTGCAATAGTTCAGCACCTCAGGAGTAAATGCCGGTTGGCTTTTCATAGCCGAACAGTTAGAGGTTGAGAGAGCAGGTCCGGTAGAGAGAGAGGGTCAAAAGGTAGATCCGGGACAAGGTAGCATGCCCGGTGAGCACCCAGCAGGTCAGGGTTCCATAGCCACAGGCAGAGAGCAATTGGGAAAATGAACTCTGCTGCGTGGTTGCACGATACACATGTGCCTCCATCGAGCGGTTCAAGGCCTGGAGTGGCACGCTGGAACTTCCAGAGACTTGTGGACCTGACACAGTGTGATGTGGTCCAGGTACTTACTGTGACTTTGTGCATCGCACTTCAGATCTGCCATGCAATCCACCACGGTACAGAGTGAATGTGCCTTTGTTTCTGATTAACCACAGCCTCACCCAGATATGCATGCACCGGGCCTATCAAGACTGATAAAGCAGTGATGGGTGCCTAACAAGGAAAAATCAAACACATGCACACACACACTTTCTCTCTCTGTCTCTCTCTCTCTGTCTCACACGTACATATTATCCCCAATGTAAATCACTTGTTCTTACTTTATTTGATGTATCCTCCCTTTTAACCTCTTAAGTGTAGGAGGCAGTATTTTGATGTTTGGATGAAAAACGTACCCAAATGATACTGCCTAATTCTCAGGCCCAGAATCTAGGATATGCATATAATTGTCAGATTAGGATAGAAAAGACTCTAAAGATTCCAAACCGGTCAAAATATTGTCTGTGAGTATAACAGCACTGATATTGCAGGCGAAAACCTGAGGAAAATCCAGAGGAAGTTCCTTCTATTTTGAAAGCTCCCTGTTCCATTGCATGCCTTCCCTCCATTTAAAGGGATATCAACCAGATTCCTTTTCCTATGGCTTCCACATGGTCTGAACAGTCTTTAGATATAGTTTCAGGCTTTTATTCTGAAGAATTAGCGAGAATGATCACATCTTGTCAGTGGATGGCTGGGTGCCAGCAGAGTTTTGCATGTGCGAGCAGCTTGGAGCAGACATTTTCTCTCTCTCTCTCCTATTGAAAAAGCTACAGTCCGGTTGAAATATTATCGATTATTTATTGTAAAAACAACCCGAGGATTGATTATAAAAAATGTTTGACTTGTTTCTACGAACTTTACGGATACTATTTGGAATCGTGACCGCTGGGGCCTGTGGATTTCTGAACATAACGTGCCAAACAAATGGACGTATTTTTGATATAAAAATAATCTTTATGGAACAAAAGGAACTTTTGCTGTCTAACTGGGAGTCTCGTGAGTGCAAACATCTGAAGATCATCAAAGATAAGCGATTCATTTTATTGCTTTTCTGACTTTCGTGACTAATCTACTTTGCTGCTATCTGTTTGTAGTGTTTTGTCTGATCCCGCTAAAGGGATGGGTGTGCCAAGAAGTTAATTTAGGATTGGATATATCTACACTGAAACATGCATGAGAGCATCAGCTGTTCTGGAAGACTGTGTGATCACGCTTTCCGCAGCCGATGTGAGTAAGACCTTTAAACAGGTCAACATTCACAAGGCCGCAGGGCCAGATGGATTACCAGGACGTGCACTCCGAGCATGCGCTGACCAACTGGCAGGTGACATTTTCAACTTGTCCCTGATTGAGTCAGTAACACCAACATGTTTCAAGCAGACCACCATAGTCCCTGTGCCCAAGAACACCTAGGTAACCTGCCTAAAGGACTACCGACCCGTAGTACTCACGTCTGTAGGCATGAATTGTTTTGAATAAGCTGGTCATGGCTCACATCAACACCATTATCCTAGAAATCCTAGACCCATTCCAATTTGCATACCACCCCAACAGATCCATACTGCCCCAACAGAGACCTGACCGTGTGGTGCAAGGACAACAACCTCTCCCTCAATGTGATCAAGACAAAGGAGATGATTGTGGACTACAGGAAAAGGAGGACCGAGGAAACCCCCATTCTGCCGGGGTGGCAGTTAGCCTTGTGTTTAGAGCGTTGGACTAGTAACTGAAAGGTTACAAGATCAAATCCCCGAGCTGACAAGGTATAAAGGTATAAAATCTGTCATTCTGCCCCTGTACAAGGCAGTTAACCCACTGTTCTGAGGCTGTCATTGAAAATATAATTTATTCTTAACTGACTTGACTAGTTAAATACAAAATTAGCAATGGGGCTGTAGTGGAGCAGGTTGAGAGCTTCAAGTTCCTTGGTGTCCATATCACCAACAAACTAACATGTTCCAAGCACACCAAGACAGTCGTAAAGAGGGCACTACAAAACCTATTCCCCCTCAGGAGACTGAAAAGATTTGGCATGGGTCCTCAGATCCTCAAAATGTTCTACAGCTGCACCATTGAGACCCTCCTGACAGATTGTGTCACTGCCTGGTTTGGCAACTGTTTGGCCTCCGACTGCAAGGCACTACAGAGGGTAGTGCGTACGGCCCAGTACATCACTGGGGCCAAGCTTCCTGTATCCAAGTGAAAGTGTGATTGATAATGTTAATATACAGTATTGCTTAATGTTTCCAGTTTGAGGAAATTCTGTGTGCTTTTTTCCAGAGTTTAACAACATGCCCCCCTCTCACACACATGCGCACGCATACACACACACACACACACACACACACACACACACACACACACACACACACACACACACACACACACACACACACACACACACACACACACACACACACACACACACACACACACACACACACACACACACTAGATCCAATGTAAATTAATTATAATAACTTTGTTTATTTTATATATGTTCCATTTTATTTGAAGATTGTGGGCAATAAAGTACATTCGCATTCAAAGCAACGTCTTTGGTTTATTGGATATTTCTCTGATTAAAATGTGTGACCGAAAGGAATTCGGCAGAGCTGCAACCCTCTGGGAGTGTGTGCAGGTTTTGTCAGCTGGAGCTGAAACAGGGCCCCAGCAGCCCTCACATATGTACAGGGTTCCCAGGAGTGGCAGGCAGATAAATATATTATTGTTGTGCTGAAGTATTTTTCTATGTGCCAAGGCCATTCCCTGGCTACCCATCTACATCGCTCCGGTCTCACTGATGTTTGTTCTCCACAGTGAATGTATGTAGCGATCGATAAAGCAGCAGAATTAAATTCAGGATGCGTCGTCTGGGACCCAAGGCCAAGGAATGGAGAGAGATGACCTGGAGGTAGTTCCAGAACTCAGCTTTTTATGAAGCAGAAAAACAGAGATGTGTGGCTGATAAGGGAGAAAAAAAAACACTCTCCTCCCGCTCTTTCACACACACACACACACACACACACACACACACACACACACACACACACACACACACACACACACACACACAGTCTGTAAAAATATTAATAAATTGTAATTGTTTATTTTATGTATGCTCCATTTTATTTTAGGATTAGAGATATCTAGACCTACAACTCTTTAGAGTGCAGTTTAGAGTGCAGTTTAAAACACTGAAGGAGTTTAAAACAATATCATTAATATTCTCGTTAATAACTGACAACATTCTATACTGAATACATATTTGAGTAATAATCCATAATTGATTGACCAATAGTTACTGCATTGTGATTGTTTCGAGTTGTAGTTAGTCAACAAGTAGTGTCCCAACGTGGGATTGTACCGTGTCTCAAAGGCAGCAGAAAAGGTCAAATAATGTCACATATATTTTCGCTATACACGTCAGGCCGAGGCAAATCAGAGGCAGATGTTGCCACCCATCCACCATCCCCGTCCACAACGCTCTTTCAAAACTGAAACCTACTTGAAGGTAACAGCTCTCACTGTTGCCCCCTAGTGGCCGATTTCCACGTCATCTCCCAATGTCCTCAGACATGGATGGACGTCTAATCCTCACTTGTATTACGTGCAACCTGGCTGTCGATGTCACCCAACTCCACCACACACTCCACTGGCTTCCAGTCAAAGCTCGCATCCACTACAAGACCATGGTGCTTGCCGACAGAGCAGCTAGAGTAACTGCCTCTCCCTATCTTCAGGCTGTGCTCCAACCCTACACCCCAACCAGAGTACACCTACGGAGGGCAGCTCCCACTCAGCCCAGTCCAAGCTCTCCTCTCTCCTGGCACCACAATGGTGGAACCAGCTTCACCCTGGAGCGAGGACAGTAGAGTCCCTGCCCATCTTCCGAAAACATCTGAAACCCTACCTCTTCAAAGAGTATCTTTAATAATCCCCCCCCCCCCCCCCCCCAAAACAAATGTCCTTTCTTGAAATAACTGCTATTAGCACTGACTTTTCTGATAGCTATTTTATTTTGGAAAAATGTACTTACTATGACTGAGCTATGTGGTTGTCCCACCTAGCTATTTTAAAATGAATGCACTAACTGTAAGTCGCTCTGGATAAGAACGTCTGCTAAATCACTAAAATGTAAATAGGAAGAGAGAGAGTGAGAGCGCGAGAGAGAGCGCGAGAGAGAGAGAGGGGAGAGAGGAAAGAGGAATTATAGGAGGAGAAGGGGAGGAGAAGAGAAACCGAGGGAGGATCAATGAAGGAGGAAAGCCGAGACTTGTGCTTCACACAGAGAGGATTATGGGGAGATATGGAAACATTGTGCCGGGCAGCACAAAGTGCCACAGCAGCACCATGACTCAAACAGGCACACTGAGAGACAGCCAGAAAGGAAGTGTACTGCATTTCAAACTACTTGAAAGGGCTGTAGGAAAGACAGGGAACTACTGTACCACAAAGAAATGTGATGAAACTGTGTGTTTTCTTTCAGATGAACTATAGTGTTTTCAGCATTTTCAGCGTTTTCAGTGTTTTCTATTAGATTAACTGTAGTGTTTTCAGCATTTTCAGCATTTTCAGTGTTTTCTATTAGATTAAATATAGTGTTTTCAGTGTTTTCAGTGTTTTCTATTAGATTAACTGTAGTGTTTTCAGTGTTTTCAGTGTTTTCTATTAGATTAACTGTAGTGTTTTCAGTGTTTTCAGTGTTTTCAGTGTTTTCTATTAGATTAAATATAGTGTTTTCAGTGTTTTCAGTGTTTTCTATTAGATTAACTGTAGTGTTTTCAGCATTTTCAGCGTTTTCAGTGTTTTCTATTAGATTAAATATAGTGTTTTCAGTGTTTTCAGTGTTTTCTATTAGATTAACTGTAGTGTTTTCAGTGTTTTCAGTGTTTTCTATTAGATTAAATATAGTGTTTTCAGTGTTTTCAGTGTTTTCTATTAGATTAACTGTAGTGTTTTCAGTGTTTTCAGTGTTTTCTATTAGATTAACTGTAGTGTTTTCAGTGTTTTCAGTGTTTTCTATTAGATTAACTGTAGTGTTTTCAGTGTTTTCAGTGTTTTCTATTAGATTAAATATAGTGTTTTCAGTGTTTTCAGTGTTTTCTATTAGATTAACTGTAGTGTTTTCAGTGTTTTCAGTGTTTTCTATTAGATTAACTGTAGTGTTTTCAGTGTTTTCAGTGTTTTCTATTAGATTAACTGTAGTGTTTTCAGTGTTTTCAGTGTTTTCTATTAGATTAACTGTAGTGTTTTCAGTGTTTTCAGTGTTTTCTATTAGATTAAATATAGTGTTTTCAGTGTTTTCAGTGTTTTCTATTAGATTAACTGTAGTGTTTTCAGTGTTTTCTATTAGATGAACTACATTATACTTCAAGCGAGGGGTCAGGGGAAGAGCCTGCTAGATGAGGTGGGGCCTTGATATAGAGTACCAGTCAAAAGGTTGGACACACCTACTAATTCAAGTGTTTTTATTTATTTTGACTGTTTCTACATTGTAGAATAATAGTGAAGACATCAAAACTATGAAATAACACATATGGAGTCAAGTAATAACCAAAAAAAGTGTTAAACAAATCAAAATATATTTTATATTTTAAATTCTTCAAAGTAGCCACCCTTTGCCTTGATAACAGCTTTGTACACTCTTGGCATTCTCTCAAACCAGTTTCACCTGGAATGCTTTTCCAACAGTATTGAAGGAGTTACCATCTATGCTGAGCACTTGTTGGCTGCTTTTCCTTCACTCTGCAGTTCAACTCATCCCAAATCCTCTCATTTGTGTTGAGGGCGGGTGATTGTGTAGGCCAGGTCATCTGATGAACACTCCATCACTCTCTTTCTTGGTCAAATAGCCCTTACACAGCCTGGAGGTGTTTTTTGGGGTCATTGTCCTGTTCAAAAACAAGTGATAGTCCCACTAAGCGCAAACCAGATGGGATGGCGTATCGCTGCAGAATGCTGTGGTAGCCATGCTGGTTAAGTGTGCCTTGAATTCTAAATAAATCACAGACAGTGTCACCAGCAAAGCACCCCCACACCATCACACCTTCTCCTCCTTGCTTCACAGTGGGAACCACACATGCGAAGATCATCCGTTCACCTACTCTTCGACTCACAAAGACATGCCGGTTGGAACCATAAATGTTTAATATGGACTCATCAGACCAAAGGACAAATTTCCACCGGTCTAATGTCCATTGCTTGTGTTTCTTGGCCCAAGCAAGTCTCTTCTTATTATTGGTATCCTTTAGTAGTGGTTTCTTTGCAGCAATTAGTCCATTCATGCCTGATTCACGCAGTCTCCTCTGAACAGTTGATGTTGAGTGTCACACAATGATCAGTTTCACCTGTCCTTGTTATTGTCTCCACCCCCTCCAGGTGTTGCTTGTTATCCCTGGTGTATATATCCCTGTGTTTCCTGTCTCTCCAATGCCAGTTCGTCTTGTATGTTCCAAGTCAACCAGCGTGGTTTTCCCATGCCCCTACCTTTTCTATTCTATTTAACTTGTCCTCCCGGTTTTGACCCATGCTGGTTTTCTGGACTCTGTACCCACCTGCCCTGACCTCGAGCATGCCTGGACACTGTACCTCCTGCACTCTGAACTGGTTTTGAACTTTTGCCTGTTCATGACCATTCTCTTGCCTACCTCGTTTGGATATAATACATATCAAAGACTCAAAACATCTGCCTCTCGTGTCTGCATCTGGGTCTCTCCTTGTGCCCTTATAGTTGAGATATGTCTGTTACTTGAACTCTGTGAATAATTTATTTGGGCTGCCGTCTGAGGTGCAGTTAACTCTAATGAACTTAACCTCTGCAGCAGAGGTAACTCTGGGTCTTCCTTTCCTGTGGCGGTCCTAATGAGAGCCAGTGTCATCATAACGCTTGCTGGTTTTTGCAACTGCACTTGAAGAAACTTTTCTGGATTGACTGACCTCCATGTCTTAAAGTAATGATGGACTGTAGTTTCCCTTTGCCTTTTTGAGCTGTTCTTGCCGTAATATGGACATGGTCTTTTACCAAATAGGTCTATCTTCTGTGTACCACCCCTACCTTGTTACAACACAAGTGATTGGCTCAAACGCATTAAGAAGGAAAGAAATTCCCACAAAGTAACTTTTAACAAGGCACACCTGTTAATTGAAATGCATTCCAGGTGACTACCTCATGAAGCTGGTTGAGATAATGCCAAGAGTGTGCAAAGCTGTCATAAAGGCAAAGGGTGACTACTTTGAAGAATCTCAAATATAAAATATATTTTGATTTGTTTAACACTTTCTTGGTTATTACATGATTCCATATGTGTTCTTTCATAGTTTTGATGTCTTCACTATTACTCTGCAATTTAGAAAATAGTAACAATAATTTAAAAACGTTTGACTGATACGGTATGTGATTGGAGGTAGAGTGGTTTATGTGTGCCACATCTCCTGTGGCATGATTGCATATTTCCCAAAACAACCTCAGTGTTGTGCGTATAGTCACAAGAAAATTCATTCTACCCATGTCAATGTTTCACTGGGTCGGAGCGACAGTAGCAGAGTATGAGACCAGTGTCTTTGTTTGTTTGCGTGTGTACAGCGGCCAACTCAGGACCAACCATCCAACAGATCAGCAGACAGGACCGACCAACCAACCAACAGATCAGCAGGCAGGACCAACCATCCAACAGATCAGGAGGCAGGACCAACCATCCAACAGATCAGCAGACAGGACCAACCATCCAACAGATCAAGAGGCAGGATCGACCAACCAACCAACAGGACCGACCAACCAACCAACAGATCAGGAGGCAGGACCGACCAACCAACCAACAGATCAGGAGGCAGACAGGACCGACCAACCAACCAACAGATCAGGAGGCAGGACCGACCAACCAACCAACAGATCAGGAGGCAGACAGGACCAACCATCCAACAGATCAGGAGGCAGACAGGACCGACCAACCAACCAACAGATCAGGAGGCAGGACCGACCATCCAACAGATCAAGAGGCAGGCAGGGCCAACCAACCAACAGATCAGGAGGCAGGCAGGGCCAACCAACCAACCAACAGATCAGGAGGCAGGACCGACCAACCAACCAACAGATCAGGAGGCAGACAGGACCAACCATCCAACAGATCGGCAGGCAGACAGGACCAACCATCCAACAGATCAGGAGGCAGACAGGACCAACCATCCAACAGATCAGGAGGCAGACAGGACCAACCATCCAACAGATCGGCAGGCAGACAGGACCAACCATCCAACAGATCAGGAGGCAGACAGGACCAACCATCCAACAGATCAGGAGGCAGACAGGACCAACCATCCAACAGATCAGGAGGCAGACAGGACCAACCATCCAACAGATCAGGAGGCAGACAGGACCAACCATCCAACAGATCAGGAGGCAGACAGGACCAACCATCCAACAGATCAGGAGGCAGACAGGACCAACCATCCAACAGCTCAGGAGGCAGACAGGACCAACCATCCAACAGATCGGCAGGCAGACAGGACCAACCATCCAACAGATCAGGAGGCAGACAGGACCAACCATCCAACAGATCAGGAGGCAGACAGGACCAACCATCCAACAGATCAGGAGGCAGACAGGACCAACCATCCAACAGATCGGCAGGCAGACAGGACCAACCATCCAACAAATTCGGCAGGCAGACAGGACCAACCATCCAACAGATCAGGAGGCAGACAGGACCAACCATCCAACAGATCAGGAGGCAGACAGGACCAACCATCCAACAGATCAGGAGGCAGACAGGACCAACCATCCAACAGATCGGCAGGCAGACAGGACCAACCATCCAACAGATCAGGAGGCAGACAGGACCAACCATCCAACAGATCAGGAGGCAGACAGGACCAACCATCCAACAGATCGGCAGGCAGACAGGACCAACCATCCAACAGATCGGCAGGCAGACAGGACCAACCATCCAACAGATCAGGAGGCAGACAGGACCAACCATCCAACAGATCGGCAGGCAGAAAGGCCGACAGATCAACAGATGACTAGACTGACCGACAGACAGCTAGACAGAATGACAGGCAGGCAGGCAGGCAGGCAGGCAGGCAGGCAGGCAGGCAGGCAGGCAGAGACAGACAGACAGACAGACAGACAGACAGACAGACAGACAGACAGGTGAAACAGGTGAAAACAAACAGCCAGGCTGAGATATCAATTCAGGCTGCCTGTCAGAGCGCTGTCGGACTGGGCTCCATGATGGAAAGTGTGGATGTTCCCAGTCGGGACCCAGAGCAGCGGTGAGTAAGTGAACCATGCCAGGCCAGCCAGCACCAGACAGTATGAAGAGCGAGTGCCTAGCAATATCTGCTTTTGCCATGCTAAATCAGCATAAACACCAAGGCCGGGAGGAGTGTGACTCCCAAGGACATTTTCTGAAGGGTGGGTCTGAAGTGTGTGTGTGTGTGTGTAAGCTCAAATGTGTGTGTGTGTGTGTAAGCTCAAATGTGTGTGTGTGTGTGTGTGTGTGTGTGTGTGTGTGTGTGTGTGTGTGTGTGTGTGTGTGTGTGTGTGTGTGCAAGCTCAAGTATGTATGCTGAGGTGTGTATTCTGAAATGTGTATGCTGAAGTGTGTATGCTGAGGTGTGTATGCTGAGGTGTGTATGCTGAGGTGTGTATGCTGAGGTGTGTATGCTGAGGTGTGTATGCTGAGGTGTGTATGCTGAAGTGTGTATGCTGAGGTGTGTATGCTGAAGTGTGTATGCTGAGGTGTGTATGCTGAAGTGTGTATGCTGAGGTGTGTATGCTGAAGTGTGTATGCTGAGGTGTGTATGCTGAAGTGTGTATGCTGAGGTGTGTATTCTGAGGTGTGATGGTGTGTTCCTGTGTGAACTGTAAATACCAAATAATCCTTGGTAACTCAATTAATCTCCTCGATGGGTATTTAATAATCATTAACATGTTGTACTAGTCTATCTGCATTAAATCAGGCGACAACATGTATTGCTGCAATATTGTGGATGATTCAGTGGTAGTGAATGATGACCTTACTCCCACTGTATTTAAAGTGATGCATTATACAACCACACGCATTACCATCTAGATACAACGATTCATAATAATCACCCGTGTGTCACTAACAGCGGGTCAAACGCATGACAACGTTACCGTTTTTCACTCTACATCCTCAATTTTATGTTATATTTGACTGAAATGACCTGTTTGTGGGTGGCGATAGCAATATCATTCCTAACACAATGCATTTGTCTGGTTTGGCAGCAACCATTTATTATAATAAAACATGTTTTAAAGTTGTACCTCTATTTAACTAAGTCAGTTAACAAATTCTTATTTATAGTGACGGTCTACACCGGACAATTGTGCACCACCCTTTTGGACCAATCACAGCCGGTTGTGATACAGCCTGGATTCAGACCAGGGTGCCTATAGTGACGCCTCAAGCACTGAGACGCAGTGCCTTAGACCACTGCGCCACTCGGGAGCCTGTATCATACAGTATTTCTCATAGCATATTTGGCTGTGTTATGTGCCTGTTCTTCATGCTCCACTGCTCAGGTCTGGAAATGAATGGGCTCTGGGCTCTACAGTGAGACCTGTCTACCACCAGCTGCCAGCCAGTGCCCAGTTGCCCAAGAGCATCTTAAGGTTCATCGTTAGAACCTTCGTAGGAGCATCGTTAAGTCTCCGAGCTGTTTACTAAAACCATAGTTACTAAAGTTGCTCTTGAAAACGTTGTTATATACAAATTGCCAATTTCTTTGCAATTTTTACTAACAAGTGTAGGATATAAACATGGTTCGAAAGAAAAGATAACTGCTTTAAAAGATACATACAATATAGGCTACATTGACCTATATATATTATATACATATATTTAAATGAATTGAAGTAAATTTCATGTTCATTTGATTGAGTTTTGTTTGTGTTGTTATTTGTATGCTTCTGTCTATAATGCCTCAATATGAGTTTACAAAACATCAGGAACAACTTCCTAATATTGAGTTGCACCCCCTTTTGCCCTCAGAACAGCCTCAATTGGTCGGGTCAGGGACTCTACATGGTGTGGAAAGCATTCCACAGTGATGCTGGCCCATGTTGACTCCAATGTCTCCTGCAGTTGCGTTAAGTTGGCTGGATGTCCTTTGGGTAGTGGACCATTCTTGATACACACAGGAAACTATTGAGAGTGAAAAACCCAGCAGAGTTGCCGTTCTTGACACACTCAAACCAGTGCGCCTGGCCTCTACTACCATATCCTGTTCAAAGGCACTTCATTTGTCTTGCCCTGAGTGGCACACATACACAATCCATGTCTCAATTAAAAATCCTTATTTAACGTGTCTCCAGCTCTTCATCTACACTGATTGAAGTGGATTTAACAAGTAAGGGATGATAGGGATCATGGTGCGTCAGGTAGGCTAGTGTGGTTAGAGGCAGGTAGCCTAGTGGTTAGAGAGCGTTGGACTAGTAACTGAAAGGTTGCAAGATTGAATCCCCAAACTGACAAGGTAAAAATCTGTTTTTCTGTCCCTGAACAAGGCAGTTAACCTACTTTTCACCGGTAGGCTGGCATTGTAAATAAGAATTTGTTCTTAACTGACTGACTTGCCTGGTAAAATAAAAATGTACCTGGTCAGTCTATGTCATGGAAAGAGCTAATGTTTCGTACACTCAGTGTATTTCATGTTGTGTAATGTGTGCAACGACGTGCCAAATGTTGATTTAGTGCATTGTAGCCTAAGCATTAGAACAAGACGCCCTAAATTGCCATAGGTTATAATATCTCTCCACTTCACGTATATGGTCAGGCTGAAGCTCATTGGTGGAACTCGAATTGCTAGGGAGCTGATGAAGTATACAGACGCTGCCCAGGTCTGTAAATCCTGTCTGGTTGTGATGATATTGATGAAGTATACAGATGCTGCCCAGGTCTGTAAATCCTGTCTGGTTGTGATGATATTGATGAAGTATTCATTCAGATGCTGCCCAGGTCTGTACATCCTGTCTGGTTGTGATGATATTGATGAAGTATACAGATGCTGCCCAGGTCTGTAAATCCTGTCTGGTTGTGATAATATTGATGAAGTATACAGATGCTGCCCAGGTCTGTACATCCTGTCTGGTTGTGATGATATTGATGAAGTATACAGATGCTGCCCAGGTCTGTACATCCTGTCTGGTTGTGATGATATTGATGAAGTATACAGATGCTGCCCAGGTCTGTAAATCCTGTCTGGTTGTGATGATATTGATGAAGTATACAGATGCTGCCCAGGTCTGTACATCCTGTCTGGTTGTGATGATATTGATGAAGTATACAGATGCTGCCCAGGTCTGTAAATCCTGTCTGGTTGTGATGATATTGATGAAATATTCAGATGCTGCCCAGGTCTGTAAATCCTGTCTGGTTGTGATGATATTGATGAAGTATACAGATGCTGCCCAGGTCTGTAAATCCTGTCTGGTTGTGATGATATTGATGAAGTATTCATTCAGATGCTGCCCAGGTCTGTACATCCTGTCTGGTTGTGATGATATTGATGAAGTATACAGATGCTGCCCAGGTCTGTACATCCTGTCTGGTTGTGATGATATTGATGAAGTATTCATTCAGATGCTGCCCAGGTCTGTAAATCCTGTCTGGTTGTGATGATATTGATGAAGTATTCAGATGCTGCCCAGGTCTGTAAATCCTGTCTGGTTGTGATGATATTGATGAAGTATTCATTAAGATGCTGCCCAGGTCTGTAAATCCTGTCTGGTTGTGATGATATTGATGAAGTATTCAGATGCTGCCCAGGTCTGTAAATCCTGTCTGGTTGTGATGATATTGATGAAGTATACAGATGCTGCTCTGGTCTGTACATCCTGTCTGGTTGTGATGATATTGATGAAGTATACAGATGCTGCCCAGGTCTGTAAATCCTGTCTGGTTGTGATGATATTGATGAAGTATACAGATGCTGCCCAGGTCTGTAAATCCTGTCTGGTTGTGATGATATTGATGAAGTATTCATTCAGATGCTGCCCAGGTCTGTAAATCCTGTCTGGTTGTGATGATATTGATGAAGTATACAGATGCTGCCCAGGTCTGTAAATCCTGTCTGGTTGTGATGATATTGATGAAGTATACAGATGCTGCCCAGGTCTGTACATCCTGTCTGGTTGTGATGATATTGATGAAATATTCATTCAGATGCTGCCCAGGTCTGTAAATCCTGTCTGGTTGTGATGATATTGATGAAGTATTCATTCAGATGCTGCCCAGGTCTGTAAATCCTTTCTGGTTGTGATGATATTGATGAAGTATTCATTCAGATGCTGCCCAGGTCTGTAAATCCTGTCTGGTTGTGATGATATTGATGAAGTATACAGATGCTGCCCAGGTCTGTACATCCTGTCTGGTTGTGATGATATTGATGAAGTATACAGATGCTGCCCAGGTCTGTAAATCCTGTCTGGTTGTGATGATATTGATGAAGTATTCATTCAGATGCTGCCCAGGTCTGTACATCCTGTCTGGTTGTGATGATATTGATGAAGTATACAGATGCTGCCCAGGTCTGTAAATCCTCTGGTTGTGATGATATTGATGAAGTATTCATTCAGATGCTTCCCAGGTCTGTACATCCTGTCTGGTTGTGATGATATTGATGAAGTATACAGATGCTGCCCAGGTCTGTAAATCCTGTCTGGTTGTGATGATATTGATGAAGTATACAGATGCTGCCCAGGTCTGTACATCCTGTCTGGTTGTGATGATATTGATGAAATATTCATTCAGATGCTGCCCAGGTCTGTAAATCCTGTCTGGTTGTGATGATATTGATGAAGTATACAGATGCTGCCCAGGTCTGTACATCCTGTCTGGTTGTGATGATATTGATGAAATATTCATTCAGATGCTGCCCAGGTCTGTAAATCCTGTCTAGTTGTGATGATATTGATGAAGTATTCAGATGCTGCCCAGGTCTGTAAATCCTGTCTGGTTGTGATGATATTGATGAAGTATTCATTCAGATGCTGCCCAGGTCTGTAAATCCTGTCTGGTTGTGATGATATTGATGAAGTATTCATTCAGATGCTGCCCAGGTCTGTAAATCCTGTCTGGTTGTGATGATATTGATGAAGTATACAGATGCTGCCCAGGTCTGTAAATCCTGTCTGGTTGTGATGATATTGATGAAGTATTCATTCAGATGCTGCCCAGGTCTGTAAATCCTGTCTGGTTGTGATGATATTGATGAAGTATTCATTCAGATGCTGCCCAGGTCTGTAAATCCTGTCTGGTTGTGATGATATTGATGAAGTATACAGATGCTGCCCAGGTCTGTAAATCCTGTCTGGTTGTGATGATATTGAAGAAGTATTCATTCAGACGCTGCCCAGGTCTGTAAATCCTGTCTGGTTGTGATGATATTGATGAAGTATTCAGATGCTGCCCAGGTCTGTAAATCCTGTCTGGTTGTGATGATATTGATGAAGTATTCATTCAGATGCTGCCCAGCTCTGTAAATCCTGTCTGGTTGTGATGATATTGATGAAGTATACAGATGCTGCCCAGGTCTGTACATCCTGTCTGGTTGTGATGATATTGATGAAATATTCATTCAGATGCTGCCCAGGTCTGTAAATCCTGTCTGGTTGTGATGATATTGATGAAGTATACAGATGCTGCCCAGGTCTGTACATCCTGTCTGGTTGTGATGATGTTGATGAAATATTCATTCAGATGCTGCCCAGGTCTGTAAATCCTGTCTGGTTGTGATGATATTGATGAAGTATTCAGATGCTGCCCAGGTCTGTAAATCCTGTCTGGTTGTGATGATATTGATGAAGTATTCATTCAGATGCTGCCCAGGTCTGTAAATCCTGTCTGGTTGTGATGATATTGATGAAGTATACAGATGCTGCCCAGGTCTGTAAATCCTGTCTGGTTGTGATGATATTGATGAAGTATTCATTCAGATGCTGCCCAGGTCTGTAAATCCTGTCTGGTTGTGATGATATTGATGAAGTATTCATTCAGATGCTGCCCAGGTCTGTAAATCCTGTCTGGTTGTGATGATATTGATGAAGTATACAGATGCTGCCCAGGTCTGTAAATCCTGTCTGGTTGTGATGATATTGATGAAGTATTCATTCAGACGCTGCCCAGGTCTGTAAATCCTGTCTGGTTGTGATGATATTGATGAAGTATTCAGATGCTGCCCAGGTCTGTAAATCCTGTCTGGTTGTGATGATATTGATGAAGTATTCATTCAGATGCTGCCCAGGTCTGTAAATCCTGTCTGGTTGTGATGATATTGATGAAGTATTCATTCAGATGCTGCCCAGGTCTGTAAATCCTGTCTGGTTGTGATGATATTGATGAAGTATACAGATGCTGCCCAGGTCTGTAAATCCTGTCTGGTTGTGATGATATTGATGAAGTATTCATTCAGATGCTGCCCAGGTCTGTAAATCCTGTCTGGTTGTGATGATATTGATGAAGTATTCATTCAGATGCTGCCCAGGTCTGTAAATCCTGTCTGGTTGTGATGATATTGATGAAGTATACAGATGCTGCCCAGGTCTGTAAATCCTGTCTGGTTGTGATGATATTGATGAAGTATTCATTCAGACGCTGCCCAGGTCTGTAAATCCTGTCTGGTTGTGATGATATTGATGAAGTATTCAGATGCTGCCCAGGTCTGTAAATCCTGTCTGGTTGTGATGATATTGATGAAGTATTCATTCAGATGCTGCCCAGGTCTGTAAATCATGTCTGGTTGTGATGATATTGATGAAGTATACAGATGCTGCCCAGGTCTGTAAATCCTGTCTGGTTGTGATGATATTGATGAAGTATACAGATGCTGCCCAGGTCTGTACATCCTGTCTGGTTGTGATGATATTGATGAAATATTCATTCAGATGCTGCCCAGGTCTGTAAATCCTGTCTGGTTGTGATGATATTGATGAAGTATACAGATGCTGCCCAGGTCTGTACATCCTGTCTGGTTGTGATGATATTGATGAAATATTCATTCAGATGCTGCCCAGGTCTGTAAATCCTGTCTGGTTGTGATGATATTGATGAAGTATTCAGATGCTGCCCAGGTCTGTAAATCCTGTCTGGTTGTGATGATATTGATGAAGTATTCATTCAGATGCTGCCCAGGTCTGTAAATCCTGTCTGGTTGTGATGATATTGATGAAGTATTCATTCAGATACTGCCCAGGTCTGTAAATCCTGTCTGGTTGTGATGATATTGATGAAGTATACAGATGCTGCCCAGGTCTGTAAATCCTGTCTGGTTGTGATGATATTGATGAAGTATTCATTCAGATGCTGCCCAGGTCTGTAAATCCTGTCTGGTTGTGATGATATTGATGAAGTATTCATTCAGATGCTGCCCAGGTCTGTAAATCCTGTCTGGTTGTGATGATATTGATGAAGTATACAGATGCTGCCCAGGTCTGTAAATCCTGTCTGGTTGTGATGATATTGATGAAGTATTCATTCAGACGCTGCCCAGGTCTGTAAATCCTGTCTGGTTGTGATGATATTGATGAAGTATTCATTCAGATGCTGCCCAGGTCTGTAAATCCTGTCTGGTTGTGATGATATTGATGAAGTATACAGATGCTGCCCAGGTCTGTAAATCCTGTCTGGTTGTGATGATATTGATGAAGTATTCATTCAGATGCTGCCCAGGTCTGTAAATCCTGTCTGGTTGTGATGATATTGATGAAGTATTCATTCAGATGCTGCCCAGGTCTGTAAATCCTGTCTGGTTGTGATGATATTGATGAAGTATACAGATGCTGCCCAGGTCTGTAAATCCTGTCTGGTTGTGATGATATTGATGAAGTATTCATTCAGACGCTGCCCAGGTCTGTAAATCCTGTCTGGTTGTGATGATATTGATGAAGTATTCAGATGCTGCCCAGGTCTGTAAATCCTGTCTGGTTGTGATGATATTGATGAAGTATTCATTCAGATGCTGCCCAGGTCTGTAAATCCTGTCTGGTTGTGATGATATTGATGAAGTATACAGATGCTGCCCAGGTCTGTAAATCCTGTCTGGTTGTGATGATATTGATGAAGTATACAGATGCTGCCCAGGTCTGTACATCCTGTCTGGTTGTGATGATATTGATGAAATATTCATTCAGATGCTGCCCAGGTCTGTAAATCCTGTCTGGTTGTGATGATATTGATGAAGTATACAGATGCTGCCCAGGTCTGTACATCCTGTCTGGTTGTGATGATATTGATGAAATATTCATTCAGATGCTGCCCAGGTCTGTAAATCCTGTCTGGTTGTGATGATATTGATGAAGTATTCGGATGCTGCCCAGGTCTGTAAATCCTGTCTGGTTGTGATGATATTGATGAAGTATTCATTCAGATGCTGCCCAGGTCTGTAAATCCTGTCTGGTTGTGATGATATTGATGAAGTATTCTTTCAGATACTGCCCAGGTCTGTAAATCCTGTCTGGTTGTGATGATATTGATGAAGTATACAGATGCTGCCCAGGTCTGTAAATCCTGTCTGGTTGTGATGATATTGATGAAGTATTCATTCAGATGCTGCCCAGGTCTGTAAATCCTGTCTGGTTGTGATGATATTGATGAAGTATTCATTCAGATGCTGCCCAGGTCTGTAAATCCTGTCTGGTTGTGATGATATTGATGAAGTATACAGATGCTGCCCAGGTCTGTAAATCCTGTCTGGTTGTGATGATATTGATGAAGTATTCATTCAGACGCTGCCCAGGTCTGTAAATCCTGTCTGGTTGTGATGATATTGATGAAGTATTCAGATGCTGCCCAGGTCTGTAAATCCTGTCTGGTTGTGATGATATTGATGAAGTATTCATAAAGATGCTGCCCAGGTCTGTAAATCCTGTCTGGTTGTGATGATATTGATGAAGTATACAGATGCTGCCCAGGTCTGTAAATCCTGTCTGGTTGTGATGATATTGATGAAGTATTCATTCAGATGCTGCCCAGGTCTGTAAATCCTGTCTGGTTGTGATGATATTGATGAAGTATTCAGATGCTGCCCAGGTCTGTAAATTCTGTCTGGTTGTGATGATATTGATGAAGTATACAGATGCTGCCCAGGTCTGTAAATCCTGTCTGGTTGTGATGATATTGATGAAGTATACAGATGCTGCCCAGGTCTGTACATCCTGTCTGGTTGTGATGATATTGATGAAGTATTCAGATGCTGCCCAGGTCTGTAAATCCTGTCTGGTTGTGATGATATTGATGAAGTATTCAGATGCTGCCCAGGTCTGTAAATCCTGTCTGGTTGTGATGATATTGATGAAGTATTCAGATGCTGCCCAGGTCTGTAAATCCTGTCTGGTTGTGATGATATTGATGAAGTATACAGATGCTGCCCAGGTCTGTAAATCCTGTCTGGTTGTGATGATATTGATGAAGTATTCATTCAGATGCTGCCCAGGTCTGTAAATCCTGTCTGGTTGTGATGATATTGATGAAGTATTCATTCAGATGCTGCCCAGGTCTGTAAATCCTGTCTGGTTGTGATGATATTGATGAAGTATACAGATGCTGCCCAGGTCTGTAAATCCTGTCTGGTTGTGATGATATTGATGAAGTATTCATTCAGACGCTGCCCAGGTCTGTAAATCCTGTCTGGTTGTGATGATATTGATGAAGTATTCAGATGCTGCCCAGGTCTGTAAATCCTGTCTGGTTGTGATGATATTGATGAAGTATTCATTCAGATGCTGCCCAGGTCTGTAAATCCTGTCTGGTTGTGATGATATTGATGAAGTATACAGATGCTGCCCAGGTCTGTAAATCCTGTCTGGTTGTGATGATATTGATGAAGTATTCATTCAGATGCTGCCCAGGTCTGTAAATCCTGTCTGGTTGTGATGATATTGATGAAGTATTCAGATGCTGCCCAGGTCTGTAAATCCTGTCTGGTTGTGATGATATTGATGAAGTATACAGATGCTGCCCAGGTCTGTAAATCCTGTCTGGTTGTGATGATATTGATGAAGTATACAGATGCTGCCCAGGTCTGTACATCCTGTCTGGTTGTGATGATATTGATGAAGTATTCAGATGCTGCCCAGGTCTGTAAATCCTGTCTGGTTGTGATGATATTGATGAAGTATTCAGATGCTGCCCAGGTCTGTAAATCCTGTCTGGTTGTGATGATATTGATGAAGTATTCATTCAGATGCTGCCCAGGTCTGTAAATCCTGTCTGGTTGTGATGATATTGATGAAGTATACAGATGCTGCCCAGGTCTGTAAATCCTGTCTGGTTGTGATGATATTGATGAAGTATTCATTCAGACGCTGCCCAGGTCTGTAAATCCTGTCTGGTTGTGATGATATTGATGAAGTATTCAGATGCTGCCCAGGTCTGTAAATCCTGTCTGGTTGTGATGATATTGATGAAGTATTCATTCAGATGCTGCCCAGGTCTGTAAATCCTGTCTGGTTGTGATGATATTGATGAAGTATACAGATGCTGCCCAGGTCTGTAAATCCTGTCTGGTTGTGATGATATTGATGAAGTATTCATTCAGATGCTGCCCAGGTCTGTAAATCCTGTCTGGTTGTGATGATATTGATGAAGTATACAGATGCTGCCCAGGTCTGTAAATCCTGTCTGGTTGTGATGATATTGATGAAGTATTCATTCAGACGCTGCCCAGGTCTGTAAATCCTGTCTGGTTGTGATGATATTGATGAAGTATTCAGATGCTGCCCAGGTCTGTAAATCCTGTCTGGTTGTGATGATATTGATGAAGTATACAGATGCTGCCCAGGTCTGTAAATCCTGTCTGGTTGTGATGATATTGATGAAGTATACAGATGCTGCCCAGGTCTGTACATCCTGTCTGGTTGTGATGATATTGATGAAGTATTCAGATGCTGCCCAGGTCTGTAAATCCTGTCTGGTTGTGATGATATTGATGAAGTATTCAGATGCTGCCCAGGTCTGTAAATCCTGTCTGGTTGTGATGATATTGATGAAGTATTCATTCAGATGCTGCCCAGGTCTGTAAATCCTGTCTGGTTGTGATGATATTGATGAAGTATACAGATGCTGCCCAGGTCTGTAAATCCTGTCTGGTTGTGATGATATTGATGAAGTATTCATTCAGATGCTGCCCAGGTCTGTAAATCCTGTCTGGTTGTGATGATATTGATGAAGTATTCAGATGCTGCCCAGGTCTGTAAATCCTGTCTGGTTGTGATGATATTGATGAAGTATTCATTCAGATGCTGCCCAGGTCTGTAAATCCTGTCTGGTTGTGATGATATTGATGAAGTATACAGATGCTGCCCAGGTCTGTAAATCCTGTCTGGTTGTGATGATATTGATGAAGTATTCATTCAGATGCTGCCCAGGTCTGTAAATCCTGTCTGGTTGTGATGATATTGATGAAGTATACAGATGCTGCCCAGGTCTGTAAATCGTGTCTGGTTGTGATGATATTGATGAAGTATTCATTCAGACGCTGCCCAGGTCTGTAAATCCTGTCTGGTTGTGATGATATTGATGAAGTATTCAGATGCTGCCCAGGTCTGTAAATCCTGTCTGGTTGTGATGATATTGATGAAGTATTCATTCAGATGCTGCCCAGGTCTGTAAATCCTGTCTGGTTGTGATGATATTGATGAAGTATACAGATGCTGCCCAGGTCTGTAAATCCTGTCTGGTTGTGATGATATTGATGAAGTATTCATTCAGATGCTGCCCAGGTCTGTAAATCCTGTCTGGTTGTGATGATATTGATGAAGTATTCAGATGCTGCCCAGGTCTGTAAATCCTGTCTGGTTGTGATGATATTGATGAAGTATACAGATGCTGCCCAGGTCTGTAAATCCTGTCTGGTTGTGATGATATTGATGAAGTATACAGATGCTGCCCAGGTCTGTACATCCTGTCTGGTTGTGATGATATTGATGAAGTATTCAGATGCTGCCCAGGTCTGTAAATCCTGTCTGGTTGTGATGATATTGATGAAGTATTCAGATGCTGCCCAGGTCTGTAAATCCTGTCTGGTTGTGATGATATTGATGAAGTATTCAGATGCTGCCCAGGTCTGTAAATCCTGTCTGGTTGTGATGATATTGATGAAGTATTCATTCAGATGCTGCCCAGGTCTGTAAATCCTGTCTGGTTGTGATGATATTGATGAAGTATACAGATGCTGCACAGGTCTGTAAATCCTGTCTGGTTGTGATGATATTGATGAAGTATTCATTCAGACGCTGCCAAGGTCTGTAAATCCTGTCTGGTTGTGATGATATTGATGAAGTATTCAGATGCTGCCCAGGTCTGTAAATCCTGTCTGGTTGTGATGATATTGATGAAGTATTCAGATGCTGCCCAGGTCTGTAAATCCTGTCTGGTTGTGATGATATTGATGAAGTATTCAGATGCTGCCCAGGTCTGTAAACCTGTCTGGTTGTGATGATATTGATGAAGTATTCATTCAGATGCTGCCCAGGTCTGTAAATCCTGTCTGGTTGTGATGATATTGATGAAGTATTCATTCAGATGCTGCCCAGGTCTGTAAATCCTGTCTGGTTGTGATGATATTGATGAAGTATACAGATGCTGCCCAGGTCTGTACATCCTGTCTGGTTGTGATGATATTGATGAAGTATACAGATGCTGCCCAGGTCTGTACATCCTGTCTGGTTGTGATGATATTGATGAAGTATACAGATGCTGCCCAGGTCTGTAAATCCTGTCTGGTTGTGATGATATTGATGAAGTATTCAGATGCTGCCCAGGTCTGTAAATCCTGTCTGGTTGTGATGATATTGATGAAGTATACAGATGCTGCCCAGGTCTGTAAATCCTGTCTGGTTGTGATGATATTGATGAAGTATTCATTCAGATGCTGCCCAGGTCTGTAAATCCTTTCTGGTTGTGATGATATTGATGAAGTATACAGATGCTGCCCAGGTCTGTAAATCCTGTCTGGTTGTGATGATATTGATGAAGTATTCAGATGCTGCCCAGGTCTGTACATCCTGTCTGGTTGTGATGATATTGATGAAGTATTCAGATGCTGCCCAGGTCTGTAAATCCTGTCTGGTTGTGATGATATTGATGAAGTATTCAGATGCTGCCCAGGTCTGTAAATCCTGTCTGGTTGTGATGATATTGATGAAGTATACAGACGCTGCCCAGGTCTGTAAATCCTGTCTGGTTGTGATGATATTGATGACGTATTCATTCAGATGCTGCCCAGGTCTGTAAATCCTGTCTGGTTGTGATGATATTGATGAAGTATTCATTCAGATGCTGCCCAGGTCTGTAAATCCTGTCTGGTTGTGATGATATTGATGAAGTATTCATTCAGATGCTGCCCAGGTCTGTAAATCCTGTCTGGTTGTGATGATATTGATGAAGTATTCATTCAGATGCTGCCCAGGTCTGTAAATCCTGTCTGGTTGTGATGATATTGATGAAGTATTCATTCAGATGCTGCCCAGGTCTGTAAATCCTGTCTGGTTGTGATGATATTGATGAAGTATTCATTCAGACGCTGCCCAGGTCTGTAAATCCTGTCTGGTTGTGATGATATTGATGAAGTATTCATTCAGATGCTGCCCAGGTCTGTAAATCCTGTCTGGTTGTGATGATATTGATGAAGTATACAGATGCTGCCCAGGTCTGTAAATCCTGTCTGGTTGTGATGATATTGATGAAGTATTCAGATGCTGCCCAGGTCTGTAAATCCTGTCTGGTTGTGATGATATTGATGAAGTATACAGATGCTGCCCAGGTCTGTAAATCCTGTCTGGTTGTGATGATATTGATGAAGTATTCATTCAGATGCTGCCCAGGTCTGTAAATCCTGTCTGGTTGTGATGATATTGATGAAGTATACAGATGCTGCCCAGGTCTGTACATCCTGTCTGGTTGTGATGATATTGATGAAGTATTCATTCAGATGCTGCCCAGGTCTGTAAATCCTGTCTGGTTGTGATGATATTGATGAAGTATACAGATGCTGCCCAGGTCTGTAAATCCTGTCTGGTTGTGATGATATTGATGAAGTATTCATTCAGATGCTGCCCAGGTCTGTAAATCCTGTCTGGTTGTGATGATATTGATGAAGTATACAGATGCTGCCCAGGTCTGTAAATCCTGTCTGGTTGTGATGATATTGATGAAGCATTCAGATGCTGCTCTCTGTTCCAATAGTACAGCACCAGCTCGGCCCAGTGCACTCTCATCCTCTGTTTTTACACAGTAGCTCGACAACTGGAGCGCACACACACACACACACACACACACACACACACACACACACACACACACACACACACACACACACACACACACACACACACACACATATCATTTGCAGCTGTCGCTCACAACTCTCATTTCAATGACTCACAGTACCTCACTCTGCTTTGTTTGTGTGTATTTGTGAATATATTTCCCCTTTACCACCCCCCCAATCATTCAATCTCTCTCTCTCCCTCTCCCCCTCCCCCTCTCTCTCTCTTTTTGGGTATCTGTCCTTTACTATTTATATGTTTGACAACTTTTACTCCACTACATTCCTAAAGAAAATTATGTACTTTTTACTACCATATATTTTCCCAGACACCGAAAAGTACTTGTTACATTACAAATGCTCAGGCATTACTCAGCAGTACTCACCTATCAATATAACAAATGTCAACCCTACTGCCTCTGATCTGGCGAACACACTAAACACAAATACTATGTTTGTAAATTATGTGGTGGTGGAGAGTGCCCCTGGCTGTCCATAAAGAAGAAATCAAATTGTGCCACCTGGATTTCCTAATATAAGTGTAACGATGTACGCTGAGAGTCGGGAAACAAGTTCAGGGAGTGAATAAATGTAATAAATAACTGAACAAAACAAGAAACACAAACAGCACGCCGACATGAAACAGCAACAATGACGACTGGGGAAGAAACCAAAGGGAGGGACACATAAAGGGCAGGTGATCAAGGAGGTGATGGAGTCCAGGTGAGTGTTATTATGCGTGTAACGATGTTGACAGGTGTGCGCCTTAACGAGCAGCCTGGTGACCTAGAGGCAGGAGAGGGAGCACACGTGACAATATGTAATTATGGCCGCAGTCACGTCATATTTTTCAATATAGTGTAGGCCTTCGTTAGCCTCGCTTGGAAACAGTTACAAAACAACGGACACACAGTTCAAAAACAGTTCAAACCAAAGAATAATAAAGGGTTTGTATGTTATTTCTGAGGAAAAAGCAGTAGACAGCAAGTATTTCATCAGAGGACAAGAGTTTAAACGTATCAAAGACTAGAGTAATCACCGAAGTACAGCCGGTGGACTCCGTTGTCTAGAGTTGAAACTGTTTTGTGCACTTTCTCTCGGTGCCAAACACACTAGATCCTTTATGATTTCCGCTGTACATCTGCGTGAGTATTTAGGACAGCCTCACGTTAATGTATGTATCAGTAGTAAAACCATATCATCTTGTTTGTGAGTGAATGTTATTCTATTCTGTGGTTGTAGATTGTGTGCTTCTCTCCTACCCTATGAGTCAGAGGTGTGTGTGTGTTTGTTTCCGCACACAGCTGTATGCTCGTGAGTGTTTCTGTGGCCTGTGAGTGTCTCTCTGTGTGTGTGTGTGTGTGTGTGTGTGTGTGTGTGTGTGTGTGTGTGTGTGCATGCCTGTATATGACATGAGGTCTGGCCGTAATAAAGAGATGCTCTGCTTTTTTGACACAACACTCCAAAAAGCAAGTCCTGCAGGCTCTAGTTTTGTAAAATCTTGATTATTGTCCAGTCGTGTAGTCCATTTCCTGCAAGGAAACACCTAGTTAAGCTGCAGCTGGCCCAGAACAGAGCGCACGTCTTGCTCTTCATTGTAATCACAGGGCTGATATAAATACTATGCATGCCAGTCTCTCTTGTCTAAGAGTTGAGGAGAGACTGACTGCATCACTTCTTCTTTTTATAAGAAACATTAAAGTGTTGGAAATCCCAAATTGTTTGCATAGTCAACTGACACACACACTTATCCCACCAGACATGCCACCAGGGGTCTTTTCACCATCCCCAAATCCAGAATTCAAGAAAGTGTACAGTCTTATATAGAGCCCTTATTGCATGGATCTTCCTTCCATCTCATATTGCTCAAATAAACAGCAAACCTGATTTCAAAGAACAGATAAAGCAACACCTCACGACACAACGTCTCTACCCTATTTGACCTAGATAGTTTGTGTGTATGTATTGATGTGTAGGCTAAGTGTGCCTTTAAACATTTTTTATGTGGTTCTGTCCTTGAGCTGTTCTCGTCTATTGATGTTCTGTATTATGTCATTCTGTTTTATGTTTCATGTTTTGTGTTGAACCCCAGGAAGTGTAGCTGCTGCTTTTGCAAACAGCTAATGGGCATCCTAATAAAATACTGGAAAAATATGAGTGCGTCTGTATAAAATATGAGTGCGTCTGTATGCGCGTGCACACTTGTGTGAGCTGTGTTTGGGCGTATTGACACAGACCCGAGCATCTCCAGGTGGATCTGAGTGCTGCCTTGGGGCTTCAACACACAACTGCTTCCTTATTCTGGAGTCTTAAAAAAGCTATTGATTTCACACAGGTAGCTTGTCTTTGTAGGTAGCTTGTCTTTTACATGAACATCAGATCAAACCAACTACCTCCATACAGCATTGTGTTATTTTGGGAGGTACTTCTTTATTATCAATACTGATTTGTATTCTCCTGGTAACCTTGTTACATAGTGATGAACAAATTCAAGATGGAAAATAGATTTTTTTATGCTTCTTCATCAGAGTACAGTATGTAGAGTTAGTGTTGTTTTGTCTTCTTCATCAGAGTACAGTATGTAGAGTTAGTGTTGTTTTGTCTTCTTCATCTGAATACTGTTTGTGGAGTTAGTGTTGTTTTGTCTTCTTCATCAGAGTACAGTATGTAGAGTTAGTGTTGTTTTGTCTTCTTCATCAGAGTACAGTATGTAGAGTTAGTGTTGTTTTGTCTTCTTCATCTGAATACTGTTTGTGGAGTTAGTGTTGTTTTGTCTTCTTCATCAGAATACTGTTTGTAGAGTTAGTGTTGTTTTGTCTTCTTCATCTGAATACTGTTTGTAGAGTTAGTGTTGTTTTGTCTTCTTCATCGGAATACTGTTTGTGGAGTTAGTGTTGTTTTGTCTTCTTCATCAGAGTACAGTATGTAGAGTTAGTGTTGTTTTGTCTTCATCAGAGTACAGTATGTAGAGTTAGTGTTGTTTTGTCTTCATCAGAGTACAGTATGTAGAGTTAGTGTTGTTTTGTCTTCATCAGAGTACAGTATGTAGAGTTAGTGTTGTTTTGTCTTCTTCATCTGAATACTGTTTGTAGAGTTAGTGTTGTTTTGTCTTCTTCATCGGAATACTGTTTGTGGAGTTAGTGTTGTTTTGTCTTCATCAGAGTACAGTATGTAGAGTTAGTGTTGTTTTGTCTTCATCAGAGTACAGTATGTAGAGTTAGTGTTGTTTTGTCTTCATCAGAGTACAGTATGTAGAGTTAGTGTTGTTTTGTCTTCTTCATCAGAGTACAGTATGTAGAGTTAGTGTTGTTTTGTCTTCATCAGAGTACAGTATGTAGAGTTAGTGTTGTTTTGTCTTCTTCATCTGAATACTGTTTGTAGAGTTAGTGTTGTTTTGTCTTCTTCATCAGAGTACAGTATGTAGAGTTAGTGTTGTTTTGTCTTCATCAGAGTACAGTATGTAGAGTTAGTGTTGTTTTGTCTTCTTCGTCAGAATACTGTTTAGTGTTGTTTTGTCTTCTTCATTAGAATACTGTTTGTAGAGTTAGGGTTGTTTTGGCTTCTTCATCAGAGTACAGTATGTAGAGTTAGTGTTGTTTTGTCTTCTTCATCTGAATACTGTTTGTAGAGTTAGTGTTGTTTTGTCTTCTTCATCTGAATACTGTTTGTAGAGTTAGTGTTGTTTTGGCTTCTTCATCTGAATACTGTTTGTAGAGTTAGTGTTGTTTTGTCTTCTTCATCAGAATACTGTTTGTAGAGTTAGTGTTGTTTGGTAAGTTTAAGATGTAGTGTTTAGATAGAGACGCTGGGATATATTTTTGTCATTGGGGGGATTTTTAAGAGGATTTGGAGAGGCTAGACAAGACAGAAGGATAATTCATACTGATTGAGAAACCACGGGAAGTGAAGCATCTCATTTGCATATCAGGCTAATTAACTACTTTAAAAACTACCTCGTTAGTGAGGAACAAACCTAACTCAACTCTGAGTCCAGGAGAGAAGTGACCATGGCAACCCTTTATTATTGTTAATGTATTAACATGTTTAATTATTTTTTATGACACGATTAAAATCTTTTCGACTGAATTGCAAAAGAGCGTAATTTATTTCACATCACCTTACAAATGAATATGTTTTCATGTGAAGTAGTAGGGTTAGGAGGAATACAACAAGTGTTATTAGAATATGTCAAAACCGTAACTATGTCACTATAAGGACTTAGTTATAACCTATGCTGACATACTACTTACAGTATGTCACTATAATGACTTAGTAAGATCCTATAATGACATACTACTTACAGTATGTCACTATAAGGTCTTAGTTATAACCTATGCTGACATACTACTTACAGTATGTCACTATAATGACTTAGTTATAACCTATGCTGACCTACTACTTACAGTATGTCACTATAATGACTTAGTTATAACCTATGCTGACATACTACTTACAGTATGTCACTATAAGGACTTAGTTATAACCTATGCTGACATACTACTTACAGTATGTCACTATAATGACTTAGTTATAACCTATGCTGACATACTACTTACAGTATGTCACTATAAGGACTTAGTTATAACCTATGCTGACATACTACTTACAGTATGTCATTATAATGACTTAGTTATAACATATGCTGACATACTACTTACAGTATGTCACTATAATGACTTAGTTATAACCTATGCTGACATACTAAATCAAATCAAATCAAATTGTATTTGTCACATACACATGGTTAGCAGATGTTAATGCGAGTGTAGCGAAATGCTTGTGCTTCTAGTTCCGACAATGCAGTAATAACCAACAAGTAATCTAACTAACAATTCCAAAACTACTGTCTTGTACACAGTGTAAGGGGATAAAGAATATGTACATAAGGATATATGAATGAGTGATGGTACAGAGCAGCATAGGCAAGATACAGTAGATGGTATCGAGTACAGTATGTACAAATGAGATGAGTTTGTAAACAAAGTGGCATAGTTTAAAGTAGCTAGTGATACATGTATTACATAAGGATACAGTCGATGATATAGAGTACAGTATATACATATGCATATGAGATGAATAATGTAGGGTAAGTAACATTATATAAGGTAGCATTGTTTAAAGTGGCTAGTGATATATTTACATCATTTCCCATCAATTCCCATTATTAAAGTGGCTGGAGTTGAGTCAGTGTCAGTGTGTTGGCAGCAGCCACTCAATGTTAGTGGTGGCTGTTTAACAGTCTGATGGCCTTGAGATAGAAGCTGTTTTTCAGTCTCTCGGTCCCAGCTTTGATGCACCTGTACTGACCTCGCCTTCTGGATGATAGCGGGGTGAACAGGCAGTGGCTCGGGTGGTTGATGTCCTTGATGATCTTTATGGCCTTCCTGTGACATCGGGTGGTGTAGGTGTCCTGGAGGGCAGGTAGTTTGCCCCCGGTGATGCGTTGTGTACACCCTCTGGAGAGCCTTACGGTTGAGGGCGGAGCAGTTGCCGTACCAGGCGGTGATACAGCCCGCCAGGATGCTCTCGATTGTGCATCTGTAGAAGTTTGTGAGTGCTTTTGGTGACAAGCCAAATTTCTTCAGCCTCCTGAGGTTGAAGAGGCGCTGCTGCGCCTTCTTCACAATGCTGTCTGTGTGAGTGGACCAATTCAGTTTGTCTGTGATGTGTATGCCGAGGAACTTAAAACTTGCTACCCTCTCCACTACTGTTCCATCGATGTGGATAGGGGGGTGTTCCCTCTGCTGTTTCCTGAAGTCCACAATCATCTCCTTAGTTTTACTACTTACAGTATGTCACTATAATGACTTAGTTATAACCTATGCTGACATACTACTTACAGTATGTCACTATAATGACTTAGTTATAACCTATGCTGACATACTACTTACAGTATGTCACTATAATGACTTAGTTATAACCTATGCTGACATTGCAGACATATTACAAAGACGCCAGTAAATGACTTCTCTATATCTTTAAGTTGCGAGGCATTGTTTGCATATTGCATCTTAAAGAACCCAGGATGTCAGGTTATTTCACATGTTTGACCAACTAAGCCACCAAAGACGTGCATATTTCCCAAGGCAAGGCAATGCCATGTCTCTTTGTAGGATTATGACATATTCTCCACTAATGATATAGGATTGTGACATAAGCCAACTCTGCAGGGAGTGAAAAGCTGTCTCATTTGCCTGGAATAAAATTGTTTACATTCTGTGGCAGCTCAGTGACGAGAACTGATTCATTACATCGAACACCAACTCTGAGATAATTGCTGTTGCTTGTGATCTTGACAAAAACATCCAGCCATCTTGTCTTCTACCTAGCATAAGGTTACAGAGGCGTTAATGAGTGTTCAGAAAACAGGCCTCTGTTTGCTCCTCACACACGCACAATACACACACACACAATACACACACACACACACACACACACACTCGCACAATACACACACACACACACACACACACACACACACACACACACACACACACACACACACACACACACAGACAGTTATTGAAAAGACAGGAAAAACTGTATCTTGAACTGAACCTCCTCTGCAATTGATTGTTTTTTTTTCTAGTTGTTTAAGATAATGACTTTGTTGATGCATGGGCAGTCAGCGACCTCCACCTTTCTCTACACTAGGCTTCCAGCAGAATACTGCCACAAAACAGCTGGGGCCATGTTTTATATGCAACAACACATTCAGAATTTAATATACCTGTACATGAATAGAGAACTTATGATTGGCTCAATTTTTTTTTTTTAACCTTTATTTAACCAGGCAAGTCAGTTACGAACAAATTCTTATTTTCAATGACAGCCTAGAAACAGTGGCTTAACTGCCTGTTCAGGGGCAGAATGACAGATTTTCACCTTGTCAGCTCAGGGATTCGATTTTGCAACCTTTCGATTACTGGCCCAACACTCTAACCACTAGGATATCTGCCACCCCATATGACCTCAATCCTATCCATTAGGGGAAATCCACAACAAGTGAGACAAAATGGATGTGCTGATTTTCTTAACGGGAGAGTGTTTGAGTTGACTGTAGAAAGATGGCTATAGCTGGTATCTTGCGGCAGACTGGTGCTTAGAAAGTTGGTGCAATGTATCCAAGGGTTAATATGAAGCCAGTCCAGACATAAGCACTGATGTGAGGTAAGGAGAGAGAGAGAGAGAGAGAGAGAGAGAGAGAGAGAGAGAGGGTGAATGTGTGTGTGAGAGAGAGAGATATATGGAAACAGCAATAGAGAGAGAAGGGGAATGTGGGAGAGAGGGAGAGAGATATGGAAACAGCAATAGAGAGAGAGGGGGAATGAGGGAGAGAGAGAGAGGGAGAGAGGGAGAGAGACAGAGGGGGAATGTGGGAGAGAGAGAGAGTGAGGGGGAATGTGTGAGAGAGAGAGGGGGGGGGATATGGGAGAGAGAGATGGAAACAGCAATAGAGAGAGAGGTGGAATGTGGGAGAGAGGGAGAGAGAGATGGAAACAGCAATAGAGAGAGAGGGGGAATGTGTGTGAGAGAGAGAGAGAGATATGGAAACAGCAATAGAGAGAGAGGGGGAATGTGTGTGAGAGAGGGAGAGAGGGAGAGAGGGAGAGAGAGAGATATGGAAACAGCAATAGAGAGAGAGGGGGAATGTGTGTGAGAGAGAGAGAGAGAGAGAGAGAGAGAGAGAGAGAGAGATATGGAAACTGCAATAGAGAGAGGGGGGAATGTGTGAGAGAGGGAGAGAGAGCGAGAGAGAGAGCGAGAGATGGAAACAGCAATAGAGAGAGAGGGGGAATGTGTGTGAGAGAGAGAGAGAGAGAGATGGGGAATGTGTGAGAGAGGGAGAGAGAGAGAGAGAGGGGGAATGTGTGAGCGAGGGAGAGAGGGAGAGAGAGAGAGAGAGAGAGAGCGAGAGAGAGAGAGGGAGAGAGAGAGAGGGAGAGAGAGAGAGAGAGAGAGAGAGGGAGAGAGGGAGAGAGAGAGAGGGGGAATGTGGGCGAGAGAGAGAGTGAGGGGGAATGTGTGAGAGAGAGAGAGTGAGGGGGAATGTGTGAGAGAGGGAGAGAGAGAGAGAGAGAGAGAGAGAGAGAGAGAGAGAGAGAGAGAGAGAGAGAGAATGAAAGATAAAAAAGAGAATGGAAGAAAGAATCCAAAAGAAAGGGTGAACATTTTAAAGGCTACACTTCTGAAACTCCAATAAAGCCAGCTGGCTTTGGGCTGTGTTGGAAAATGGAAAATGTTCTTTAAGTGTTGGAGGAGAGCAGAGGCCAGTGGAGCGGATGGAGAGGGAGGAGTGCCCAGCAGCAGAGCTAGACCATAGCCATTCGACCCAGTGTGCTCATTTACCATGTTTAAGATTGTGTGACCAGGGGCTCAGCAGGACTTGAGCTACACAGTAAAAACTATTGAGCTAGTTATACTTAAAAAAAAATGAGGCAACTACATCTAACGTTAACTGCATGAGCTTTTTGAGTATTTCCAACATGAGGTATTTAAAAAATCTATATTATAAAATAATAATATATAATTATAATATAATGTCCACAAACACCAACATATTAAGTCCAGAATAATAAAAATGGCTAAGATCCAACTTAATTTGATCAATTCCAAAACTGTTATTAATCGATAAATGTACGTCATCTTTCTGAAGTCCATTTCAGTTGTCTTAATGCTTAACATTATTTAAGGTTTTGATGATTTGCCATTTTAGCCCACATTAGCAGGCATTGTTGGGCACAGTGTTCATTCCACCAGCAATAACTAGAGGTAGAACTGAAGTTTGCTGTGTTTGCCTGTGTCATTACTGTGTTTGCCTGTGTCATTACTGTGTTTACCTGTGTCATTACTGTCTCTTGACAACAAGGTTGATGAAATCCGAGCAAGGGTAGCATTCCAGAGGGACATCAGAGACTGTAACGTTCTTTGCTTCACGGAAACGTGGCTTACTGGAGAGACGCTATCCGAAGCGGTGCAGCCAACAGGTTTCTCCACGCATCGCGCAGACAGGAAAAAACATCTTTCTGGTAAAAAGAGGGGCGGGGGCGTATGCCTTATGACTAACGTGACATGGTGCGATGAAAGAAACATACAGGAACTCAAATCCTTCTGTTCACCTGATTTAGAATTCCTCACAATCAAATGTAGACCGCATTATCTACCAAGAGAATTCTCTTCGATTATAATCACAGCCGTATATATCCCCCCCCAAGCAGACACATCGATGGCTCTGAACGAACTTTATTTAACTCTCTGCAAACTGGAAACAATTTATCCGGAGGCTGCATTCATTGTAGCTGGGGATTTTAACAAGGCTAATCTGAAAACAAGACTCCCCAAATTTTATCAGCATATCGATTGCGCAACCAGGGGAGGAAAGACCTTGGACCATTGTTACTCTAACTTCCGCGACGCATATAAGGCCCTGCCCCGCCCCCCTTTCGGAAAAGCTGACCACGACTCCATTTTGTTGATCCCTGCCTACAGACAGAAACTAAAACAAGAGGCTCCCACGCTGAGGTCTGTCCAACGCTGGTCCGACCAAGCTGACTCCACACTCCAAGACTGCTTCCATCACGTGGACTGGGAGATGTTTCGTATTGCGTCAGATAACAACATTGACGAATACGCTGATTCGGTGTGCGAGTTCATTAGAACGTGCGTTGAAGATGTCGTTCCCATAGCAACGATTAAAACATTCCCTAACCAGAAACCGTGGATTGATGGCAGCATTCGTGTGAAACTGAAAGCGCGAACCACTGCTTTTAATCAGGGCAAGGTGTCTGGTAACATGACCGAATACAAACAGTGCAGCTATTCCCTCCGCAAGGCTATCAAACAAGCTAAGCGCCAGTACAGAGACAAAGTAGAATCTCAATTCAACGGCTCAGACACAAGAGGCATGTGGCAGGGTCTACAGTCAATCACGGACTACAGGAAGAAACCCAGCCCAGTCACGGACCAGGATGTCTTGCTCCCAGGCAGACTAAATAACTTTTTTGCCCGCTTTGAGGACAATACAGTGCCACTGACACGGCCTGCAACGAAAACATGCGGTCTCTCCTTCACTGCAGCCGAGGTGAGTAAGACATTTAAACGTGTTAACCCTCGCAAGGCTGCAGGCCCAGATGGCATCCCCAGCCGCGCCCTCAGAGCATGCGCAGACCAGCTGGCCGGTGTGTTTACGGACATATTCAATCAATCCCTATACCAGTCTGCTGTTCCCACATGCTTCAAGAGGGCCACCATTGTTCCTGTTCCCAAGAAAGCTAAGGTAACTGAGCTAAATGACTACCGCCCCGTAGCACTCACATCCGTCATCATGAAGTGCTTTGAGAGACTAGTCAAGGACCATATCACCTCCACCCTACCTGACACCCTAGACCCACTCCAATTTGCTTACCGCCCAAATAGGTCCACAGACGATGCAATCTCAACCACACTGCACACTGCCCTAACCCATCTGGACAAGAGGAATACCTATGTGAGAATGCTGTTCATCGACTACAGCTCGGCATTCAACACCATAGTACCCTCCAAGCTCGTCATCAAGCTCGAGACCCTGGGTCTCGACCCCGCCCTGTGCAACTGGGTACTGGACTTCCTGACGGGCCGCCCCCAGGTGGTGAGGGTAGGCAACAACATCTCCTCCCCGCTGATCCTCAACACTGGGGCCCCACAAGGTTGCGTTCTGAGCCCTCTCCTGTACTCCCTGTTCACCCACGACTGCGTGGCCACGCACGCCTCCAACTCAATCACCAAGTTTGCGGACGACACAACAGTGGTAGGCTTGATTACCAACAACGATGAGACGGCCTACAGGGAGGAGGTGAGGGCCCTCGGAGTGTGGTGTCAGGAAAACAACCTCACACTCAACGTCAACAAAACTAAGGAGATGATTGTGGACTTCAGGAAACAGCAGAGGGAACACCCCCCTATCCACATCGATGGAACAGTAGTGGAGAGGGTAGCAAGTTTTAAGTTCCTCGGCATACACATCACAGACAAACTGAATTGGTCCACTCACACAGACAGCATCGTGAAGAAGGCGCAGCAGCGCCTCTTCAACCTCAGGAGGCTGAAGAAATTCGGCTTGTCACCAAAAGCACTCACAAACTTCTACAGATGCACAATCGAGAGCATCCTGGCGGGCTGTATCACCGCCTGGTATGGCAACTGCACCGCCCTCAACCGTAAGGCTCTCCAGAGGGTAGTGAGGTCTGCACAACGCATCACCGGGGGCAAACTACCTGCCCTCCAGGACACCTACACCACCCGATGTCACAGGAAGGCCATAAAGATCATCAAGGACATCAACCACCCGAGCCACTGCCTGTTCACCCCGCTATCATCCAGAAGGCGAGGTCAGTACAGGTGCATCAAAGCTGGGACCGAGAGACTGAAAAACAGCTTCTATCTCAAGGCCATCAGACTGTTAAACAGCCACCACTAACACTGAGTGGCTGCTGCCAACACACTGACACTGACTCAACTCCAGCCACTTTAATAATGGGAATTGATGGGAAATGATGTAAATATATCACTAGCCACTTTAAACAATGCTACCTTATATAAATGTTACTTACCCTACATTATTCATCTCATATGCATACGTATATACTGTACTCTATATCATCGATGGTATCCTTATGTAATACATGTATCACTAGCCACTTTATACTATACTATGCCACTTTGTTTACATACTCATCTCATTTGTACATACTGTACCCGATACAATCTACTGTATCTTGCCTATGCTGCTCTGTACCATCACTCATTCATATATCCTTATGTACATATTCTTTATCCCCTTACACTGTGTACAAGACAGTAGTTTTGGAATTGTTAGTTAGATTACTTGTTATTACTGCATTGTCGGAACTAGAAGCACAAGCATTTCGCTACACTCGCATTAACATCTGCTAACCATGTGTATGTGACAAATAAAAATTTGATTTGATTTGATTTGATTTGTTTGCCTGTGTCATTACTGTGTTTGCCTGTGTCATTACTGTGTTTGCCTGTGTCATTACTGTTTGCCTGTGTCATTACTGTTTGCCTGTGTCATTCCTGTGTTTGCCTGTGTCATTACTGTGTTTGCCTGTGTCATTACTGTGTTTGCCTGTGTCATTACTGTGTTTGCCTGTGTCATTACTGTTTGCCTGTGTCATTACTGTGTTTTCCTGTGTCATTACTGTGTTTTCCTGTGTCATTACTGTGTTTGCCTGTGTCATTACTGGGTTTGCCTGTGTCATTACTGGGTTTGCCTGTGTCATTATGAGTGCTGATGGTTGGAATGGGTGGTATCATGAATCAATTTGTCTGACGGTTTTAATATCCGTTCATCATGATCCATTACACCTCATTGTCTTTCTTCCAACATGCCTACAACATTATGTAAAAGTATCATAAAGTCCCCCAAACATTTTTACCACATTCCTTTAAAAACAGCCACCTGGCAAGTTGTTGCAAGAAGTAAACATGATTTAGTTGAAATAAATAGATAGAACATTTTGCAGTTGTTTTGACACACAAATACTTGTTTCGATTATGCATTTATCATCTGTAGATTTCGTTTTTTGGATTTCAGTTTGGTAAACAACTGAAGTAAAGTACTAATTATAGTAAAGTAATGAGATGACATCTAGATTTTTGAATGTTAAAATAGATATATTTTCAAGTATAATTTACTAACCGACTGATTTTTTACAGACTATACAGTTGGTCCTCTAGCCCTGTCATCATCTCTGGGCTTATCCAGAATCTCCACCACTTCTTATAAAGTATGTATAGCTCATTCCAATAGGAATAATTAATGATTTCCTAGTGCATCATAGTGTATTATATTTACAGCTATGCTTCCATATTTGTATTGGAAGCAACTGCAGCCTATGTGTGTGTAGTCCTATGTAGTACAAAGGGCTGTATAAACAGTATGGGGAAAACTCATTGGCGGTTATGTGTCTCTTGGGTGATGGTATGACGAGGAAGCAGCCACGGTGATGGTAAACCCTCTTCCAGAGCTACATACACACACACACATACACACGCACACACAACCCTTCTCCCCCACCCCTGCGGTAATGACAGTAGCCGCCCGATGTGGCGTCCCTCCCTGCTCCTCTGAGCTGCAATATTAACATCCTGGCAGAAAATGATGCGAAGACCTGGGAAGTGCCTCG
This sequence comes from Oncorhynchus mykiss, assembly GCF_013265735.2. Classification (NCBI taxonomy): domain Eukaryota; kingdom Metazoa; phylum Chordata; class Actinopteri; order Salmoniformes; family Salmonidae; genus Oncorhynchus; species Oncorhynchus mykiss. Next base: position 35,231,305 of record NC_048568.1, read on the forward strand.
GACTGCGATATTCCGTGTTACCCCGGTAATCCCTGCGCGCCAGACTAGTTTACCGTAGCCTCTAGGCTTATAGCAGCCCAGCCATGCTTATACCTCCTGTTGACCCCCTTGACAAGTGACACACACACAAACACAGACACAGTTCAAATACACTTAAATGAGAAGAGTGTAGTACTATTTCACCTGAGTGAATGATAAATCCCCACAGCCCCTCTCAGTAGGATGAATCTCCAAGGCTTGGCAAAGGGTAGACAATCGGGTTCAAATAGCATTTGTTTTCTTTCAAATACTTTAGTTGGGCTTGTTGTCCCAATTGAATGAATAGAGTGGTCCCAAAAGTGCAAATCCAATTCATCTGGCACTCTAGTCATTTTCAATGCAACGGTCAAAGTATTTGAAAGAAAACAAACACTATTTGAACCCAAGTCTGGGACGGGGTGGTAGGTAGCCTAGTGGTTTGAGTGTTGGGCTAGTAACCGAAAGGTTGCTGGATGGAATCCCTGAGCTGACAAGGTAAAAACCTGTAATTTTGCCCCTGAACAAGGCAGTTAACCCGCTGTTCCCCAGTAAGCTGTCATTGTAAATAAGAATTTGTTTTTAACTGACTTGCCTAGTTAAATGAAAAAGCACAGGGCTGGTGCATAACTGGCATCATTGCACCATAGTAGAGTACACAGTGCCAGAGAGATAGGTGATGCAATACTATTCTGACCAGTAAAGAGTGAATGTAGTATGGTGAGTCATAGCATCGGTCTGAGAGTCCATGCTATGCTATTGAGAGATTGGCCTCACCACCTCTCAGCCATAAATTATAGATACAGTCATTATGAAGTGAATTTATCTTGTTAGGGTCCAAGCCATGGCTCTGTGTTTTGCTGTAGATCTTCTGCTCTGCTTGTTAAGTAGTCAGGGGGAAGGAGAGGGCCTTGCCAAAAGAGGCTGGCGGGATGATGTCTGCCTGAAAATCGACATAAACGCAGCAAAAAAAGAAACGTCCCTTTTTCAGGACTGTCTTTAAAAAGATAATTGGTAAAAATCCAAACTACTTCACAGATCTTCATTGTAAAGGGTTTAAACAGTGTTTCCCATGCTTGTTTAATGAACCATAAACAATTAATGAACATGCACCTGTGGAGCGGTCGTTAAGACACTGCTTACAGACAGTAGGCAATTAAGGTCACAGTTATGAAAACTTAAGACACTAAAGAGGCCTTTCTACTGACTCGGAAAAACACCAAAATAAAGATGCTCAGGGTCCCTGAGCATGGTCTGGGGTGATGTGTCACAGCATCTTCGGACTGAGCTTGTTGTCATTGCAATCTCAACGCTGTGCGTTACAGGAAAGACATCCTCCTCCCTCATGTGGTACCCTTCCTGCAGGCTCATCCTGACATGACCCTCCAGCATGACAATGACACCAGCCATACTGCTCGTTCTGTGCGTGATTTCCTGCAAGACAGGAATGTCAGTGTTCTGCCATGGCCAGCGAAGAGCCCAGATCAAAATCCCATTGAGCACGTCTGGGACCTGTTGGATTGGAGGGTGAGGGCTAGGGCCATTCCCCCCTGAAATGTCCAGAAACTTGCAGGTGCCTTGGTGGAAGAGTTGGGTATCATCTCACAGCAATAATTGGCAAATCTGGTGCAGTCCATGAGGAGATGGTGCTGGTGGCCACACCAGATACTGACAGTTACTTTTGATTTTGAACCCCCCCCCCCTTTGTTCAGGGACACTTTGTTCCATTTCTGTTAGTCACATGTCTGTAGAACTTGTTCAGTTTAGGTCTCAGTTGTTGAATCTTGTTATGTTCATACAAATATTTACACATGTTAAGTTTGCTGAAAATCAACACAGATGACAGTGAGAGGACATTTATTTTTTTGCTGAGTTTATTTATTGCGGCATTGTCAAGCATTGGAATTGTATAGAGAATGTGTTTGGCTTGCATCAAATGCATTCACACAGACACATACACACACTATAAGGAGTATAACGACACCAAGATGTTGTCTGGATCATGTACAGATCATAAGGTCTGACAGGAAACATGTATAGGTCTAAAAAGGGCCTAACATGGCCACTCATTCAAATAAAATACAACTTTATTAGTCACATACACATATTTAGTAGATGTTATTAGTCACATACACACACTATAAGGAGTATAATGACACCAAGATGTTGTCTGGATCATGTACAGATCATAAGGTCTGACAGGAAACATGTATAGGTCTAAAAAGGGCCTAACATGGCCACTCATTCAAATAAAATACAACTTTATTAGTCACATACACATATTTAGTAGATGTTATTAGTCACATACACATATATAGCAGATGTTATTAGTCACATACACATATTTAGTAGATGTTATTAGTCACATACACATATTTAGTAGATGTTATTAGTCACATACACATATTTAGTAGATGTTATTAGTCACATACACATATTTAGTAGATGTTATTAGTCACATACACATATTTAGTAGATGTTATTAGTCACATACACATATTTAGTAGATGTTATTAGTCACATACACATATTTAGTAGATGTTATTAGTCACATACACATATTTAGTAGATGTTATTAGTCACATACACATATTTAGTAGATGTTATTAGTCACATACACATATTTAGTAGATGTTATTAGTCACATACACATATTTAGTAGATGTTATTAGTCACATACACATATTTAGTAGATGTTATTAGTCACATACACATATTTAGTAGATGTTATTAGTCACATACACATATTTAGTAGATGTTATTAGTCACATACACATATTTAGTAGATGTTATTAGTCACATACATATATTTAGTAGATGTTATTAGTCACATACACATATTTAGCAGATGTTATTAGTCACATACACATATTTAGCAGATGTTATTAGTCACATACACATATATAGCAGATGTTATTAGTCACATACACATATTTAGTAGATGTTATTAGTCACATACACATATTTAGCAGATGTTATTAGTCACATACACATATATAGCAGATGTTATTAGTCACATACACATATTTAGCAGATGTTATTAGTCACATACACATATTTAGTAGATGTTATTAGTCACATACACATATTTAGTAGATGTTATTAGTCACATACACATATTTAGTAGATGTTATTAGTCACATACACATATTTAGTAGATGTTATTAGTCACATACACATATTTAGTAGATGTTATTAGTCACATACACATATTTAGTAGATGTTATTAGTCACATACACATATTTAGTAGATGTTATTAGTCACATACACATATTTAGTAGATGTTATTAGTCACATACACATATTTAGTAGATGTTATTAGTCACATACACATATTTAGTAGATGTTATTAGTCACATACACATATTTAGCAATGTTATTAGTCACATACACATATTTAGTAGATGTTATTAGTCACATACACATATTTAGTAGATGTTATTAGTCACATACACATATTTAGTAGATGTTATTAGTCACATACACATATTTAGCAATGTTATTAGTCACATACACATATTTAGTAGATGTTATTAGTCACATACATATATTTAGTAGATGTTATTAGTCACATACACATATTTAGCAGATGTTATTAGTCACATACACATATTTAGCAGATGTTATTAGTCACATACACATATATAGCAGATGTTATTAGTCACATACACATATTTAGTAGATGTTATTAGTCACATACACATATTTAGCAGATGTTATTAGTCACATACACATATATAGCAGATGTTATTAGTCACATACACATATTTAGCAGATGTTATTAGTCACATACACATATTTAGTAGATGTTATTAGTCACATACACATATTTAGTAGATGTTATTAGTCACATACACATATTTAGTAGATGTTATTAGTCACATACACATATTTAGTAGATGTTATTAGTCACATACACATATTTAGCAGATGTTATTAGTCACATACATATATTTAGTAGATGTTATTAGTCACATAAACATATTTAGTAGATGTTATTAGTCACATACACATATTTAGTAGATGTTATTAGTCACATACACATATTTAGCAGATGTAGTTGCATACACATATTTAGCAGATGTTATTAGTCACATACATATATTTAGTAGATGTTATTAGTCACATACACATATTTAGTAGATGTTATTAGTCACATACACATATTTAGTAGATGTTATTAGTCACATACACATATTTAGTAGATGTTATTAGTCACATACACATATTTAGCAGATGTTATTAGTCACATACATATATTTAGTAGATGTTATTAGTCACATACACATATTTAGTAGATGTTATTAGTCACATACACATATTTAGTAGATGTTATTAGTCACATACACATATATAGCAGATGTTATTAGTCACATACACATATTTAGTAGATGTTATTAGTCACATACACATATATAGCAGATGTTATTAGTCACATACACATATTTAGCAGATGTTATTAGTCACATACACATATATAGTAGATGTTATTAGTCACATACACATATTTAGTAGATGTTATTAGTCACATACACATATATAGCAGATGTTATTAGTCACATACACATATTTAGCAGATGTTATTAGTCACATACACATATTTAGTAGATGTTATTAGTCACATACACATATTTAGTAGATGTTATTAGTCACATACACATATTTAGTAGATGTTATTAGTCACATACACATATATAGCAGATGTTATTAGTCACATACACATATTTAGCAGATGTTATTAGTCACATACACATATTTAGCAGATGTTATTAGTCACATACACATATTCAGCAGATGTTATTAGTCACATACACATATATAGCAGATGTTATTAGTCACATACACATATTTAGCAGATGTTATTAGTCACATACACATATTTAGCAGATGTTATTAGTCACATACACATATTTAGCAGATGTTATTAGTCACATACACATATTTAGCAGATGTTATTAGTCACATACACATATTTAGCAGATGTTATTAGTCACATACACATATTTAGTAGATGTTATTAGTCACATACACATATTTAGTAGATGTTATTAGTCACATACACATATATAGCAGATGTTATTAGTCACATACACATATTTAGTAGATGTTATTAGTCACATACACATATTTAGTAGATGTTATTAGTCACATACACATATTTAGTAGATGTTATTAGTCACATACACATATTTAGCAAATATAAAACGCATGTCAAACATCCTTCCTCCCATGAAGTTTCTACGTGCCAGAACAACATGAGATATCAAAAATATGTTCCACTGCCGTTGGCGTGGAAACACCTTATTCCCTATATAGTTATCACCTACGTGGAAACACCTTATTCCCTATATAGTTATCACCTACGTGGAAACACCTTATTCCCTATATAGTTATCACTTACGTGGAAACACCTTATTCCCTATATAGTTATCACTTACGTGGAAACACCTTATTCCCTATATAGTTATCACCTACGTGGAAACACCTTATTCCCTATATAGTTATCACCTACGTGGAAACACCTTATTCCCTATATAGTTATCACCTACGTGGAAACACCTTATTCCCTATATAGTTATCACCTACGTGGAAACACCTTATTCCCTATATAGTTATCACCTACGTGGAAACACCTTATTCCCTATATAGTTATCACCTACGTGGAAACACCTTATTCCCTATATAGTTATCACTTACGTGGAAACACCTTATTCCCTATATAGTTATCACCTACGTGGAAACACCTTATTCCCTATATAGTTATCACCTACGTGGAAACACCTTATTCCCTATATAGTTATCACCTACGTGGAAACACCTTATTCCCTATATAGTTATCACTTACGTGGAAACACCTTATTCCCTATATAGTTATCACTTACGTGGAAACACCTTATTCCCTATATAGTTATCACCTACGTGGAAACACCTTATTCCCTATATAGTTATCACCTACGTGGAAACACCTTATTCCCTATATAGTTATCACCTACGTGGAAACACCTTATTCCCTATATAGTTATCACCTACGTGGAAACACCTTATTCCCTATATAGTTATCACCTACGTGGAAACACCTTATTCCCTATATAGTTATCACCTACGTGGAAACACCTTATTCCCTATATAGTTATCACTTACGTGGAAACACCTTATTCCCTATATAGTTATCACTTACGTGGAAACACCTTATTCCCTATATAGTTATCACCTACGTGGAAACACCTTATTCCCTATATAGTTATCACCTACGTGGAAACACCTTATTCCCTATATAGTTATCACCTACGTGGAAACACCTTATTCCCTATATAGTTATCACCTACGTGGAAACACCTTATTCCCTATATAGTTATCACCTACGTGGAAACACCTTATTCCCTATATAGTTATCACCTACGTGGAAACACCTTATTCCCTATATAGTTATCACCTACGTGGAAACACCTTATTCCCTATATAGTTATCACCTACGTGGAAACACCTTATTCCCTATATAGTTATCACTTACGTGGAAACACCTTATTCCCTATATAGTTATCACTTACGTGGAAACACCTTATTCCCTATATAGTTATCACCTACGTGGAAACACCTTATTCCCTATATAGTTATCACTTACGTGGAAACACCTTATTCCCTATATAGTTATCACCTACGTGGAAACACCTTATTCCCTATATAGTTATCACTTACGTGGAAACACCTCATTCCCTATATAGTTATCACTTACGTGGAAACACCTTATTCCCTATATAGTTATCACCTACGTGGAAACACCTTATTCGCTATATAGTTATCACCTACGTGGAAACACCTTATTCCCTATATAGTTATCACTTACGTGGAAACACCTTATTCCCTATATAGTTATCACCTACGTGGAAACACCTTATTCCCTATATAGTTATCACTTACGTGGAAACACCTTATTCCCTATATAGTTATCACCTACGTGGAAACACCTTATTCCCTATATAGTTATCACCTAAGTGGAAACACCTTATTCCCTATATAGTTATCACTTACGTGGAAACACCTTATTCCCTATATAGTTATCACCTACGTGGAAACACCTTATTCCCTATATAGTTATCACTTACGTGGAAACACCTTATTCCCTATATAGTTATCACCTACGTGGAAACACCTTATTCCCTATATAGTTATCACTTACGTGGAAACACCTTATTCCCTATATAGTTATCACTTACGTGGAAACACCTTATTCCCTATATAGTTATCACCTACGTGGAAACACCTTATTCCCTATATAGTTATCACCTACGTGGAAACACCTTATTCCCTATATAGTTATCACTTACGTGGAAACACCTTATTCCCTATATAGTTATCACCTACGTGGAAACACCTTATTCCCTATATAGTTATCACTTACGTGGAAACACCTTATTCCCTATATAGTTATCACTTACGTGGAAACACCTTATTCCCTATATAGTTATCACCTACGTGGAAACACCTTATTCCCTATATAGTTATCACTTACGTGGAAACACCTTATTCCCTATATAGTTATCACCTACGTGGAAACACCTTATTCCCTATATAGTTATCACCTACGTGGAAACACCTTATTCCCTATATAGTTATCACCTACGTGGAAACACCTTATTCCCTATATAGTTATCACCTACGTGGAAACACCTTATTCCCTATATAGTTATCACTTACGTGGAAACACCTTATTCCCTATATAGTTATCACCTACGTGGAAACACCTTATTCCCTATATAGTTATCACCTACGTGGAAACACCTTATTCCCTATATAGTTATCACCTACGTGGAAACACCTTATTCCCTATATAGTTATCACCTACGTGGAAACACCTTATTCCCTATATAGTTATCACCTACGTGGAAACACCTTATTCCCTATATAGTTATCACCTACGTGGAAACACCTTATTCCCTATATAGTTATCACCTACGTGGAAACACCTTATTCCCTATATAGTTATCACCTACGTGGAAACACCTCATTCCCTATATAGTTATCACCTACGTGGAAACACCTTATTCCCTATATAGTTATCACCTACGTGGAAACACCTTATTCCCTATATAGTTATCACCTACGTGGAAACACCTTATTCCCTATATAGTTATCACCTACGTGGAAACACCTTATTCCCTATATAGTTATCACCTACGTGGAAACACCTTATTCCCTATATAGTTATCACTTACGTGGAAACACCTTATTCCCTATATAGTTATCACCTACGTGGAAACACCTTATTCCCTATATAGTTATCACCTACGTGGAAACACCTTATTCCCTATATAGTTATCACTTACGTGGAAACACCTTATTCCCTATATAGTTATCACCTACGTGGAAACACCTTATTCCCTATATAGTTATCACCTACGTGGAAACACCTCATTCCCTATATAGTTATCACCTACGTGGAAACACCTCATTCCCTATATAGTTATCACTTACGTGGAAACACCTTATTCCCTATATAGTTATCACCTACGTGGAAACACCTTATTCCCTATATAGTTATCACCTACGTGGAAACACCTCATTCCCTATATAGTTATCACCTACGTGGAAACACCTTATTCCCTATATAGTTATCACCTACGTGGAAACACCTTATTCCCTATATAGTTATCACCTACGTGGAAACACCTTATTCCCTATATAGTTATCACCTACGTGGAAACACCTTATTCCCTATATAGTTATCACCTACGTGGAAACACCTCATTCCCTATATAGTTATCACCTACGTGGAAACACCTTATTCCCTATATAGTTATCACCTACGTGGAAACACCTTATTCCCTATATAGTTATCACCTACGTGGAAACACCTTATTCCCTATATAGTTATCACCTACGTGGAAACACCTTATTCCCTATATAGTTATCACCTACGTGGAAACACCTTATTCCCTATATAGTTATCACTTACGTGGAAACACCTTATTCCCTATATAGTTATCACCTACGTGGAAACACCTTATTCCCTATATAGTTATCACCTACGTGGAAACACCTTATTCCCTATATAGTTATCACTTACGTGGAAACACCTTATTCCCTATATAGTTATCACCTACGTGGAAACACCTTATTCCCTATATAGTTATCACCTACGTGGAAACACCTCATTCCCTATATAGTTATCACCTACGTGGAAACACCTCATTCCCTATATAGTTATCACTTACGTGGAAACACCTTATTCCCTATATAGTTATCACCTACGTGGAAACACCTTATTCCCTATATAGTTATCACCTACGTGGAAACACCTCATTCCCTATATAGTTATCACCTACGTGGAAACACCTTATTCCCTATATAGTTATCACCTACGTGGAAACACCTCATTCCCTATATAGTTATCACCTACGTGGAAACACCTTATTCCCTATATAGTTATCACCTACGTGGAAACACCTTATTCCCTATATAGTGCACTGCTTTTAACTGAAGCCCTGTGGAAATTAGTGCACTTTATATGGGACGCAACAATGGCCACTGTTCTGTCAATGCCTGTCTGTCATTATGAATGTGCTGCTGTCCATACTGTAGTTAACTGATGGGAGGTAAAGGGAATGAGCTAAATATGGAGTCGTCACTCAAGCACCTGTCCTTCTATCTCTCCTCTGCACTCCTCTCCCACCAAGATATTGGGGGTTTGAGAAAGCAGGAAAATATTTATACCACCTATTACACACCCCCATCTATGCATGAGTTTCAGGTACCCACACACTGTGTATAAGAGCATACACACACACGCACACACGCACACACGCACACACACAAACACCCACCTTCATCCAACTCTCCATTATCACACACCCTCCCCCTCTCAAAGTGCCAGGTGATCTTGTAGATAGCCCACTATCTCACCAATTACATTATGCAATCAGCCAGCTCAAATTCAGCACATTTTGTACCGGTGGTCATCTCAAGGTCCAACATTTAATGTAAATCTTCAGTTCAAATGCTCAGGGTATATGAAATGTTTTTTTTTTTTTTTGTGTGTGCGTGTTTGTTTTTGTATGTGTGTGTGTGTGTGTGTGTGTGTGTGTGTGTGTGTGTGTGCGTGCGTGCGTATGTATGTACAGAGCCTTAAGAAAATATTCCGAAAAAATATACTTTTTCCACATTTTGTTACGTTACAGCCTTATTCTAAAATGTATTAAATACAAAAAATCCCTCAGCAATCTACACACAATACCCCATAATGACAAAGCAAAAACAACAGGCTTTCAGAAATGTTTGCAAATGTAATAAAAAAAATTAAAAAAAATACTTACATTAGTATTCAGACCCTTTGCAATGAGACTCAGATTTCAGCTCAGGTCCATACAGTTTCCATTGATCATCATTGAGATCTTTCTACAACTTGATTGGAGTCCACCTGCGGTAAATTCAATTGATTGGACATGATTTGGAAAAGCACACACCTGTCTATATAAGGTCCCACAGTTGACAGTGCATGTCAGAGCAAAAACCAAGCCATGAGGTTGAAGTAACTGTCCGTAGAGCTCCGAGACAGGATTGTTTTGAGGCACAGTTCTGGGGAAGGATACCAAAAACTGTCTGCAGCATTGAAGGGCCCCAAGAACACAGTGGCCTCCATCATTCTTAAATGGAATAAGTTTGGAACCACTAAGACTCTTCCTAGAGCTGGCCTCCTGACCAAACTGAACAATCGGGGGAGAAGGGCCTTGGTCAGCGAGGTGATCAAGAACATGGTGGTCAATCTGACAGAGCTCGAGAGTTCCTCTGTGGAGATGGGAGAATCTTCCAGAAGGACAACCATCTCAGCAACCATGTTCAGAGTGCACATTCAGAGTGGATGTTCAGAGTGCACGTTCAGCGTGCACATTCAGAGTGGAAGTTCAGAGTTAATGTTCAGAGTGCATGTTCAGAGTTCATGTACTGTACGCCTCCACTGATGAGTTGTATGTTGACCAAGCTTACTTTTATCCTACCAAAGATAACTAACAAAGATAACCTACATGAAGATAACCTACATAAAGATAGCATAACATAAATATAACAAAACATAGAGATAACCTACATAAAGATAACAAAACATAAAGATAATCTACATAAATATAACAAAACATAACATAGAGATAACCTACATAAAGATAACATAACATAGAGATAACCTACATAAAGATAACATAACATAGAGATAACCTACATAAAGATAACATAACATAGAGATAACCTACATAAAGATAACATAACATAAAGATAATCTACATAAATATAACATAACATAACATAGAGATAACCTACATAAAGATAACATAACATAACATAGAGATAACCTACATAAAGATAACATAACATAAAGATAATCTACATAAATATAACATAACATAACATAGAGATAACCTACATAAAGATAACATAACATAAAGATAATCTACATAAATATAACATAACATAACATAGAGATAACCTACATAAAGATAACATAACATAACATAGAGATAACCTACATAAAGATAACATAACATAACATAAAGATAATCTACATAAATATAACATAACATAAAGATAAACTACATAAAGATAACATAACATAACATAGAGATAACCTACATAAAGATAACATAACATAACATAAAGATAATCTACATAAATATAACAAAACATAAAGATAAACTACATAAAGATAACGTAACATTACATAGAGATAACCTACATAAAGATAACATAACATAAAGATAAACTACATAAAGATAACGTAACATTACATAGAGATAACCTACACAAAGACAACATAACACAAAGATAACATAACATAGAGATAACCTACATAAAGATAACATAACATAGAGATAACCTACATAAAGATAACATAACATAGAGATAACCTACATAAAGATAACATAACATAGAGATAACCTACATAAATATAACAAAACATAAAGATAATCTACATAAATATAACATAACATAACATAGAGATAACCTACATAAAGATAACATAACATAACATAGAGATAACCTACATAAAGATAACATAACATAAAGATAATCTACATAAATATAACATAACATAACATAGAGATAACCTACATAAATATAACATAACATAAAGATAACCTACATAAAGATAACGTAACATAGAGATAACCTACACAAAGACAACATAACACAAAGATAACATAACATAGAGATAACCTACATAAAGATAACATAACATAGAGATAACCTACACAAAGATAACATAACATAGAGATAACCTACACAAAGATAAAATAACATAAAGATAACCTACATAAATATACAATAACATAAAGATAACCTACATAAATATAACAAAACATAAAGATAATCTACATAAATATAACATAACATAACATAGAGATAACCTACATAAAGATAACATAACATAACATAGAGATAACCTACATAAAGATAACATAACATAAAGATAATCTACATAAATATAACATAACATAACATAGAGATAACCTACATAAATATAACATAACATAAAGATAACCTACATAAAGATAACGTAACATAGAGATAACCTACACAAAGACAACATAACACAAAGATAACATAACATAGAGATAACCTACATAAAGATAACATAACATAGAGATAACCTACACAAAGATAACATAACATAGAGATAACCTACACAAAGATAAAATAACATAAAGATAACCTACATAAATATACAATAACATAAAGATAATCTACATACAGATAACCTACATAAAGATAACCTAACATAAAGATAACATTCTGTACATAAAGATAACATACATAAAGATAACATAGAGATAACCTACATAAACATAACCTAACATAAAGATAACATTCTATACATAAACATAACCTAACATAAAGATAACATTCTGTACATAAAGATAACATACATAAAGATAACATAGAGATAACCTATATAAACATAACCTAACATAAAGATAACATTCTATACATAAACATAACCTAACATAAAGATAACATTCTGTACATAAAGATAACATACATAAAGATAACATAAAGATAACCTACATAAAGATAACATAGAGATAACCTACATAAAGATAACATTCTGTACATAAACATAACCTAACATAAAGATAACATTCTGTGCATAAACATAACCTAACATGAAGATAACATACTCTACATAAAGATAACCTAACATGAAGATAACCTAACATAAAGATAACATTATGTACATAAACATAACCTAACATAAAGATAACTTAACATAAAGATAACCTAACATAAAGATAACATTCTGTACATAAACATAACCTAACATAAAGATAACATTCTGTGCATAAACATAACCTAACATAAAGATAACATTCTGTGCATAAGCATAACCTAACATAAAGATAACCTAACATAAAGATAACATTCTGTGCATAAACATAACCTAACATAAAGATAACATTCTGTGCATAAGCATAACCTAACATAAAGATAACATACTCTACATAAAGATAACCTAACATAAAGATAACCTAACATAAAGATAACATTCTGTACATAAACATAACCTAACATAAAGATAACCTAACATAAAGATAACATACTCTACATAAAGATAACCTAACATAAAGATAACATACTCTACATAAAGATAACCTAACATAAAGATAACATACTCTACATAAAGATAACCTAACATAAAGATAACATACTGTACATAAAGATAACATAACAAATATATATAACCTAATATGAAAATAACCTACATGAAGATAACATAACATCAAGATAACCAGACATGAAGATAACATAATTTAAAGAAAATGTACAGTAGGGCAGTTATGGGCAATAACCGTGAATTAAAAAGAAAATGGTCATAATCATCTTAATACCTTTATTTTATGAGGGGGGATAATAGTTTATTTTCAAGTAGATAGGTATAGTTACCCGAAAGCAGTTTTCATATTTACATGATGTGGGTAAAGATGATAATAAGGGACACCTAGTCCCTACAAGGAGCGGGGGCCCACGAGCTCTGGGGCCATTGCGCCTGTAATCAAATCGCCTCAGGACCTCTTGCCGTTGTCAAGGCTACAACGGCGCCAGCGCAATGAGTGGAGCTTACTCAGGTGTTTAAAAGTAGATATCAGACCAAGAGCCTATTGCTGTTTTATGATTTTTTTTTTTTTTTAAACGATCTCTCCGCAGAAGCGATTAGTTATAGGGATGATTAAAAACAGCTTGATTGCCATAGCAACATCAGGGAAACTGGGCAGAAGGGAGTGGTGCTTCAAATACAGCTGTTCTGCAACAACTTTAATTGAGCTTCTCATTCTCGTTAATTGCCGGCCTCAAAACATTATGGAAAGAGATTAACCGTACAGGAAGTTCTGGGGACAGGTTGTCTGGACACTAGACAGCCAATCAATTGGCAGACAACAGTTCTTAAGGGCTCAAATTAAAATATCTGTTTGCAAGTTTCTTCTTACTGGAGAACTGGTGTTTCAGTTGAGTGGTTGCAATGTGAACAGTCCCTTATCTCTGGTATATCTTGTCGTGCATCATTCAAGACTTAGTTTAAATTGTGTGCAGCGCGATGGACATATAATGCACAATGACTCAGGATGAGTTCAGAGGACCAGGGGAGTCTCTCAAGTTGGATTTCATTTCATTTACTTTGATTGCAGCCCATTTGTGAAGACATTTAGCCAGTCAAAACCTACTGAGTTCAACAATAAATAGTAGCTAAATGTATACTTAAGCTAAGGATTTTCCTCATTGTTAGGCTATGTGATGTGTATTTTTTTTATAACTCTATATAGTTATAAGTAGTAGGCTACACTGAATAATGAAACAATCCCTAGTAAGCTAGTGTTTTGAGGGTGGACTGACGGTATTATTTGGCATTAATAGACTGGTTTTACAGACAACTTCTATCCAGAGCACAACGATGGCTCATGTCATGCAGGTTCAGATAGGCTATACAGGACAGCTGTTGGGGGTTCCAGAGATACTGTGTTATGCCAGTGGAGAAGCTTCATTTACAAAAGTTCCCAGCAGTCAAAACAATTTGGGGTGTCAAACTACAATATTTCCAATATCACACCACAGTACCTTTGACCTCCAATCTCTTTGCTACTGTAGCTAGCACTATTAGTGCCACTGTCATTACAATAATTACTAGCTAGCACCATTAGTGCCACTGCTATTCAAATCATTCCTAGCTAGCACCATTAGTGCCACTGCTATTACAATAATTTCTAGCTAGCACCATTAGTGCCACTGCTATTACAATAATTACTAGCTAGCACCATTAGTGCCACTGCTATTCAAATCATTCCTAGCTAGCACCATTAGTGCCACTGCTATTACAATAATTTCTAGCTAGCACCATTAGTGCCACTACTATTACAATAATTACTAGCTAGAACTATTAGTGCCACTGTCATTACAATAATTACTAGCTAGAACTATTAGTGCCACTGTCATTACAATAATTACTAGCTAGCACTATTTGTGCCACTGTCATTACAATAATTACTAGCTAGCACCATTAGTGCCACTGCTATTCAAATCATTCGTAGCTAGCACCATTAGTGCCACTGATATTACAATAATTACTAGCTAGCACTCTTAGTGCCACTGCTATTACAATAATTACTAGCTAGCACCATTACTGCCACTGCTATTACAATAATTACTAGCTAACACCATAAGTGCAATGTCATTGCAATAATGACTTTCTAATTTAACTAAGCACGACAATAATCAGGATGAGGGTGATGATGGTAACTGTGAAGAAGATAATGATGATGATGGTGATGATGAGGATGATGAACAGAAAGAGGATAAATGAGAGGACAGTGTAGGAGATTGCAGAAAGATCAGTCTCAACTCTCAGAAGCTCTTTAAAAGGAACAGCACTGACATCTGGTGGAAACAGAGAGTACTATTGTACAGTCAAAGATGGTGGATAAATGAAGATGACACAAGACTGTTCCAGTCTGCTTATGGCCAGGCACCACACCCCAATAGGGTAATTGTTTGTCAATGAATCCCATCTCAATCAACTTTTTTCCTAGTAGAATGTAGACACAAATATAATACTTTTTTGTATTACAATTTTTCTGAAATATTTTATTAAAATGTGCAAATTAGGTGATATTAATGGCCCAAAATACAACCAAATTGATAAGTAGATGCAAAAATGTAATTTTAGCCTGTGGTGCCTGGTGTCTCTCCCATGGGTACCAATGCGATGCCAGCTGGGTCTGGTCTGCTTAGTTCACTGACTGTATATGAACCAGATACCAGCTGGTCTGGTCTGCTTAGTTCACTGACTGTATATGAACCAGATACCAGCTGGTCTGGTCTGCTTAGGTCACTGACTGTATATGAACCAGATACCAGCTGGTCTGGTCTGCTTAGTTCACTGACTGTATATGAACCAGATACCAGCTGGTCTGGTCTGCTTAGTTCACTGACTGTATATGAACCAGATACCAGCTGGTCTGGTCTGCTTAGTTCACTGACTGTATATGAACCAGATACCAGCTGGTCTGGTCTGCTTAGTTCACTGACTGTATATGAACCAGATACCAGCTGGTCTGGTCTGCTTAGTTCACTGACTGTATATGAACCAGATACCAGCTGGTCTGGTCTGCTTAGTTCACTGACTGTATATGAACCAGATACCAGCTGGTCTGGTCTGCTTAGTTCACTGACTGTATATGAACCAGATACCAGCTGGTCTGGTCTGCTTAGTTAACTGACTGTATATGAACCAGATACCAGCTGGTCTGGTCTGCTTAGTTCACTGACTGTATATGAACCAGATACCAGCTGGTCTGGTCTGCTTAGTTCACTGACTGTATATGAACCAGATACCAGCTGGTCTGGTCTGCTTAGTTCACTGACTGTATATGAACCAGATACCAGCTATGTCTGGTTGCTTAGTTCATTGACTGTATATGTACTAGAAAAAGTCTAGGGTACAGTACAATAATCCCCTTTGCATCATGGTCTGTGAATGACCTTTCACCTCTCTGTATCCTCTGACCTATGTGACCTCAATGACCTAGGTTAATACAGACCATGTAGACACACCTTTCCATTACAAATATGACCTGAGTTGCAATATTACACCAGTCTCTTAAGATTGCTTTTTAGAGGAATCTTGAAAGGGGAATAAATCAGAATAAAACGAAATGAAGGACAAAACAAATAAATATTAATGACCAGGTGAGGTATTTAGTAACATCAATATGATGTAATGAAGCTAAAATACTATACTTGTAAGTTAATGCAGATTCAGAGAAACAACTATTTTTGTTAAATTACTATATTGTTGAAGTCAATATAACGTCACAGAATATCCTAAATAATATTAGGGGAGCCTTCTCTGCTAAACTTCTAGGCTTCTTACAGCACTATAATAAGAGGCTGCGTCTGAGACCGTCGCCATGTGCAGTTGAACTTCAGGAACAACGATTATGTTGTGCTGAAACGGCACTGTTAGTTTATTCACTTACATTAGCTCTACCAGCGGACATTATACACTCATGACACTTGAGACAAAGTAACCACGTTAGTTGTCTGGGGATATTGCTGGGCTGTCTATCTCAAATGGGCAATTGGAATCAGATGGTGCAGTATTGCCTTCTGGACACTGGGTGACACTACTCTGTAAGTAAAGCCAGTGGCAATCCTGACCATTGAATAAATGATCAAAGTTGGCCCTCTCACTCCTTTATAGACGAACGCTGTTTTAACATAATCTCTACCACGTGTCTTGCGTGATTTTAGAATGTTATGTCTATAAAATCGCTCAGCCACAGCATGTATTATTAAATGGTCTGTATTGAGTGATGCCATATATAACAGGTCTTAGTCGTTTTAAATCTGAGGCTATTTCGTCTAGAACTGAACCCTTAGTATGGTCCTAATAGTTTTAGGTGCAGGGGCAAGTGAGTGGATATGTTGCACTGGGGAGTGGAGTAGAGTGAAGTTGCTCCTAGACGCTGATCTTGGGTCAGTTTTCCCCAGTGCTTTTTATTATCTTAAACCCTCAGTCATTATAGTGTTACTGATTCGGAACATTTGCTGATTCGGCACACATATCTGATTGGGAAACTGATTGCCCATATCAATAAAAAGTAATTGATTGAGCTGACCCCACTCTAGGAACTGAGATGGAGATGAGAGGGTAGACAGTGACTAGGCCACTGTCCATGCAAGGACATGGCGGAGTATGAATATGTCCACGTTTTATGGCCGTGCTTTATAGCTGTGTGAAGGAATAATTAATTGCATTGACCCTGGCCAGCCTGGTAGCCGGGACTGTAAATGGATTAGCTCTTGCCAGCGCTCTTTCATTTTACACAACATACATGTTTAGCACTTAAAACGATGGCATGTGCAATGTCAAAAAATTAAAAGTGGGCAAATTGACATTACGGCCTGCCGTGCCGCGGAAGAGCCCATGCGTTTAGTGCACCGTGACCAAAAGTGCCATGGCCGCTTTCTCGTCTCGGAGTGCTTATATAGGCTAGGTGACGGCCATACCTCTCTCTCTCCCCGACGCTGATGCAATGGCACAAGGTAGCAGATTGTCAAACTGCGGGCGAGTAGCCGCGGAGGGGACATGAACCCAATAATCGGTGCCACAGGGCCAACTATCAGTGCGGCTCCAGAACAGCAATCTGACATGGGCATACATGCGCACTGCAGTTTATAGTCAATTCGAGTCTCCTCCGACGGGAGCCACACGCAGCAGTGACTATTCCGACCTCAGCCTTCTCCAGGTCCTGTTTCCGCCGCAGCCTTTTCCACCCGATTTTGGACCAAAACATTGCCACTGCGTCAGACTCTAACTTCGTCAGGCCCCATCGCTCGGATCCCGCGGAAGCCTGGTGTGTCAAGTGAAGGTACGTGGTTTTTCTCTTCTGGGCTGGCGGTCTCCGTGCATGGTGAAACCGTAGTGAGGTGAGCTCCGGGCTCGGTCCATATTATTCCAGTCCATCCTTGCCTGGCCTGTTGACTGTGTCGCGTCTGCTCTTGAGTTCATGGTGACAGAGTAGCGGTCATGGTTGGAATGGCTGGTCCCTTTAACACCGTTCTGGCCGTGTGTGCTGTGTTAGGTCCTGCTCCGAGTAGCCTAAGCAAACAGTTGTTTCCATACGATCTGTGTTCAAAAACGTCGCATGCCAGGTGCACGAAAGAGAGTGCATGTCTAAAGCAGAAATCCACTTTAGGCTACAGTGTATCGTACAATGTATCGTGGAAAGTATCCATTGAATTGACTAACAGGGTAGGGTAGCAGGGTAGCCTATATCTGACATGCACATAATAAATTGTGAGGCATTTCAGATGTGAGAATGTTAACGTTCGGAGACCAGCTGCAGATGTGTTGTTGCTCATACGCTGCTGATGTTTGCACTATTGTGATGTTGTCAGGGAAACTCTTAGCTGCACACAGATGAACACTGGTTTAGAGGCGTAAATACAAAGTTAAGTGCTCTCATATCAGCTTCTGACCTCACCCCTGAAAACGTGAGAGAAATGTTATTGATACATGACATGGTCATATTTATATGACGGCGATATTCTACTGAATGGACAAACCCTGTTGTTGGAGGAGTGAATGCTGCTGATGCCGTAGCGCAATCATAATAGTTACCCTAATTAACATCAGAAATTACGTTGGACGCACATCTTCCGTGTACGCGTTAGACGCACAACTAGACAGACAGGGCACGGGCTCGTCGGGTTATTATTGGTTGATGACAGACAGTGGTTCGGCTAGCCTAAGGTGTCAAGGGAAGAGTCAACCTGGTCTCAGAGCATTTCGTAATATTCTGTACATAAATCTGAGGCACACCATTTAGTATGGTATATATTAATTTGTGATTGTCCATGATCCATTTCGCGTGATACATTATGAATTACAAATTGTATGATGAATACAAATTTGCAAAATGTACAATATGTTACGAATTTGCTAAATTTACAATATGTTATAAATTTGCAAACATATGATATGTTATGATTTCAAATTTGTTGTGGCTAACGTGGGCTAGGTGACTAACACTAAAGTTAACTAGCTGGCAAATTTTTAGGGTTAAGGTTAGGTGTTATAGGTTCAAGGGTTAAGCTAGGGTTAGAGTTAGGGGAAGGGTTAGCTAACATGCTAAGAAGGTTCAAAGTAGAAGAAAAGTTGCAAATGTCCTCAAATGCTATAGTTGTCCGTGATAAGATTAGAACACACAACCTTTGAGTTACTAGACGTTCGCATTTTACGCCTACCCATCCACCCCAACCAAACTCTTATTTACTTTTTTTGCCATAAGTAACCGTCTGTATTATGTACCCATGCCAAATGGAATGTATCATACTAATTTGACGTCTGGTCTATGAGACCAGGCTGGAAAAGGTGATTCTTCAACCCAGCCATCCATATGAGCACAAGATGTTGAAAATACCTCTTTCAACCAGTTTTGCTCACTGAGAAGCTTGGATCTGCATGTGATGCGACACGAGAATAACGAGCGGCCCATACTTCATATTGTGTGATCATTCAAGACACCGCAACACAGCCCTAGAAAGACTGAGAGCCTTGAGCTGCACACCGGATTCTGACTCAGTTTAATTCCCATTCAGATCCAGCCTTGTATATACTCACATTCTCTCTGAACATGCACATGGTTTAGATGTCATGTTGCTGTTGTTTTGCTAACTTGAGTTTGGGTTCATTTTGTGGTTACGGATGCATTCACAAGCAACATCATAATTCAATAGTCTATTGATCGATCTCAGTTGACATGGACTAAAGAGTAGGGTTGGAGCACACTATTCTGTTACATTGTATCATTCATTATGTAGCACGTCACTCAACTAGGGGCCTTGGAGCTATACACATCCCATCATGAAGCCAACTGGGAAGGGTCTCTGATGCTATAGCCTACACATCCCATCATGAAGCCAACTGGGAAGGGTCTCTGGGGCTATAGCCTACACATCCCATCATGGAGCCAACTGGGAAGGGTCTCTGAGGCTATAGCCTACACATCCCATCATGAAGCCAACTGGGAAGGGTCTCTGAGGCTATAGCCTACACATCCCATCATGAAGCCAACTGGGAAGGGTCTCTGAGGCTATAGCCTACACATCCCATCATGAAGTCAACTGGGAAGGGTCTCTGAGGCTATAGCCTACACATGCCATCATGAAGTCAACTGGGAAGGGTCTCTGAGGCTATAGCCTACACATCCCATCATGGAGTCAACTGGGAAGGGTCTCTGAGGCTATAGCCTACACATCCCATCATGAAGCCAACTGGGAAGGGTCTCTGATGCTATAGCCTACACATCCCATCATGGAGCCAACTGGGAAGGGTCTCTGGGGCTATACACATCCCATCATGAAGTCAACTGGGAAGGGTCTCTGAGGCTATAGCCTACACATCCCATCATGAAGCCAACTGGGAAGGGTCTCTGATGCTATAGCCTACATATCCCATCATGAAGCCAACTGGGAAGGGTCTCTGGGGCTATAGCCTACATATCCCATCATGAAGCCAACTGGGAAGGGTCTCTGGGGCTATAGCCTACACATCCCATCATGGAGCCAACTGGGAAGGGTCTCTGGGGCTATAGCCTACACATCCCATCATGAAGCCAACTGGGAAGGGTCTCTGGGGCTATAGCCTACACATGCCATCATGAAGTCAACTGGGAAGGGTCTCTGATGCTATAGCCTACACATCCCATCATGAAGCCAACTGGGAAGGGTCTCTGGGGCTATAGCCTACACATCCCATCATGGAGTCAACTGGGAAGGGTCTCTGAGGCTATAGCCTACACATCCCATCATGAAGCCAACTGGGAAGGGTCTCTGACGCTATAGCCTACACATCCCACCATGGAGCCAACTGGGAAGGGTCTCTGGGGCTATACACATCCCATCATGAAGTCAACTGGGAAGGGTCTCTGAGGCTATAGCCTACACATCCCATCATGAAGCCAACTGGGAAGGGTCTCTGATGCTATAGCCTACATATCCCATCATGAAGCCAACTGGGAAGGGTCTCTGGGGCTATAGCCTACATATCCCATCATGAAGCCAACTGGGAAGGGTCTCTGGGGCTATAGCCTACACATCCCATCATGGAGCCAACTGGGAAGGGTCTCTGGGGCTATAGCCTACATATCCCATCATGGAGCCAACTGGGAAGGGTCTCTGATGCTATAGCCTACATCTCCCATCATGAAGCCAACTGGGAAGGGTCTCTGGGGCTATAGCCTACACATCCCATCATGAAGCCAACTGGGAAGGGTCTCTGAGGCTATAGCCTACATATCCCATCATGAAGCCAACTGGGAAGGGTCTCTGGGGCTATAGCCTACACATCCCATCATGAAGCCAACTGGGAAGGGTCTCTGGGGCTATAGCCTACACATCCCATCATGGAGCCAACTGGGAAGGGTCTCTGAGGCTATAGCCTACACATCCCATCATGGAGCCAACTGGGAAGGGTCTCTGAGGCTATAGCCTACACATCCCATCATGAAGTCAACTGGGAAGGGTCTCTGATGCTATAGCCTACACATCCCATCATGAAGTCAACTGGGAAGGGTCTCTGATGCTATAGCCTACATATCCCATCATGAAGCCAACTGGCAAGGGTCTCTGGGGCTATAGCCTACACATCCCATCATGAAGTCAACTGGGAAGGGTCTCTGGGGCTATAGCCTACACATCCCATCATGAAGTCAACTGGGAAGGGTCTTTGGGGCTATACACATGCCATCATGAAGCCAACTGGGAAGGGTCTCTGGGGCTATAGCCTACACATCCCATCATGAAGTCAACCGACTACGAAGGGTCTTTATTTTCCTCTCGCTCATATTCTCTCAATCAGCTGTAGTCTACATGATTTATTTCATTGCTAGGGAACATACATTCTTTATTTTACTAGACACACAACATTTCAATCTATTTCAATCTAGGCACAAATGTGCATTTTATAACAGTTACTCAAGCAATTAAAAGGGATGCTGCCCATGCCTTTATATTAGTTACTCAACCATATAGGCCTACCTAAACCATTTGTTAGCTTGACTATTTTGAACAATAAGATTTGTAGCAACACTAGGCAGTTAAGATGATGAAATGGTCCCTCTGTGGAGAGGACAGCGAACCTCGACGCCTCTGCCCTTTGGACATCATTAATGCTTATCTAATACAGTGAAGCTTCGCAAATGGAAGCAAATTGATTGGGTAAGTAGCCTAAATCCCTCACTGAATAAGTAAACAGACATATATTGTGGTAACAGATACTGTCATTATTATCAGTCCGTTATCCCTGGCACGCAGGCGGGAGCACCATATTGAGGCCAGTCTTGAGATAGGCCTATTATTGGGCTTCAATAGACAATGGCTCTCATTTGTTCTCCGCAGCCAGGATAAACATTGGCTTTTGGATTTACAGGCCTACTGATGAAGTTGTAAAATGAGTGTAGTCTAATACATGTTTTAATAAAGTGTTTAATAACACCATTATCAATTATATACATTGCTGTTCTATCTTTATAATTTTGTAAAAACAAACCTATTTTTGATGGAATAGAAACTCTCTCTTCTTCTCTCTCGCTCTCGCTCTCTTCGGTTTGTAATTCAGACTTTAATCCTCTCATCCATAGCTTCATTCCACTTTCTGTCTATTTTCATTTTGAGACTAATCACTGAGGTTAGATGGGGTGGCATGAGGGTAGATGGGGTGGCATAATGTTAGATGGGGTGGCATGAGGGTAGATGGGGTGGCATAAGGTTAGATGGGGTGGCATAAGGTTAGATGGGGTGGCATGAGGGTAGATGGGGTGGCATGAGGGTAGATGGGGTGGCATAAGGTTAGGTGGGGTGGCATGAGGGTAGATGGGGTGGCAAGAGGGTAGATGGGGTGGCATGAGGGTAGATGGGGTGGCATGAGGTTAGATGGGGGTGGCATGAGGGTAGATGGGGTGGCATGAGGGTAGATGCAGTGGCATGAGGTTAGATGGGGGTGGCATGAGGTTAGATGGGGTGGCATGAGGGTAAATGCAGTGGCATGAGGTTAGATGGGGGTGGCATGAGGTTAGATGGGGTGGCATGAGGGTAGATGGAGTGGCATGAGGTTAGATGTGGTGGCATGAGGTTAGATGGGGTGGCATGAGGTTAGATGGGGTGGCATGAGGTTAGATGGGGTGGCATGAGGGTAGATGGAGTGGCATGAGCATAGATTTGGTGGCATGAGGTTAGATGGGGTGGCATGAGATTAGTTTGGGTGGCATGAGGTTAGTTCAGGTGGCATGAGGTTAGATGGAGTGGCATGAGGTTAGTTCAGGTGGCATGAGATTAGTTCGGGTGGCATGAGGTTAGATGGGGTTGCATGAGGTTAGATTTAGTAGTATGAGGGTAGATGGGGTTGCTTGAGAGTAGATGGGGTGTCTTGAGAGTAGATGGGGTGGCATGAGTGTAGATGGAGTGGCATGATGTTAAATGGGGTGGCATGAGGTTAGATTTGGTGGCATGAGGTTAGATTTGGTGGCATGAGGTTAGGTTTGGTGGCATGAGGTTAGATGGAGTGGCATGAGGTTAGTTCGGGTGGCATGAGGTTAGTTCAGGTGGCATGAGGTTAGATGGAGTGGCATGAGGTTAGTTCGGGTGGCATGAGGTTAGATGTGGTGGCATGAGGTTATGTTAGTAGTATGAGGGTAGGTGGGGTTGCTTGAGAGTAGATGGGGTGTCTTGAGAGTAGATGGGGTGGCATGAGTGTAGATGGAGTGGCATGATGTTAAATGGGTTGGCATGATGTTAAATGGGGTGGCATGAGGTTAGATTTGGTGGCAAGAGGTTAGATTTGGTGGCAAGAGGTTAGATTTGGTGGCAAGAGGTTAGATTTGGTGGCAAGAGGTTAGATTTGGTGGCATGAGGTTAGATGGGCTTTCAATAGTCCACAGTCACACAATCTGGATCAAATGACCAGGAACGATGATCTTCGAGGCTCACAGTTGTTTTTTTCCTAACAGGTAGTTTTGTCCCTGTGCCTTACATTGCTTTCTGAGCCACCTTGCTTCAGCTAAGAAGATTTCTCTTCAAACATCAGTTAGATTGTTTCCTCCGTTTGTTGCCGAGCCTGTCTACAAGCCTGCCTGTCCTCTATACAGTGGCGATTTTATGTAAATCTTGGTGGGGCAAAAAAAAAAAGTGGGATGCATGCCAGCAAAGCCACAACACAACACTAAACAGTACATTTAACTGCACTATAAAGGTGACCAACGGCCTACACAAAGCTGTCCCAACAGCTGTCCCAACACCTTACCACTGCTACACCTGGCTATCAGCAGAGCCTTGTCTGGCAGCGAAACAGTTCATTCAGCCTCATTTACTTCCTTTAAAAAAACATAGCTGATATGGCTGACTTTCTTAAACAAATGTGGTTTCTACTGACAGTTGAGAAGTACAAACTATGGCATAATGGGACGACAAGTGGATAAGAGGCAATCCGTAATTTTGATTAAGACATTAATGAGCGAGCTAGGACAGACGTAGTCAATGTAACTATTTGTTCAGCACTTTTGAAATGTACAGTGACAGAATTCAGAATGGGCCGTTCTTACAGTGTTCTCCCCGTACACTAATTTAGAACCGTAGGATAAATAAAGGGGGCATATAAGCGGACAATGAAAGCTCTTACAATATTCAATGATTACATTCCTCTAAAACAGGTTATAGGCTACATGTGCACCACCAACTCAGAACAGTAGGCAAATAGAGGGGTAAATAGACCAAATGATTTGGGTGAGGCACATGGTCTACTAACATCTTACTACATGACATACACTCAGTATTACTTTCTTAGGTACAGTACACATTATCTCCCTGGCATATTACATACATACAATACATTTTTGGACTCACATTGTTGTTCTGTGCTCACTTGAACAGGAACGTGGTGCGGCGGTCCTTCGTGGGCAAATTTAGTCATTAAAGTCTGGCATTCTCTGGATTTAATGTGCTTTTAAAACAACTGGGAACTCTGAAAAAAACAAGGTCAAATCATGATGACGTCATTGATCTTCAATTTGCAATTCCGAGTTGGATGACTGTTCAAAACGTATTTTCCCAGTCGGAGCTCGTTTATTCCCTACTTTCCCGTTGTCTTGAACTCACTGAAGTCAAGTTTTTACAGTTCTGACTTAACAGTTGTTTGGAGCTCAGCACAAATCATGCTTCATTGACAGCATGGTCAATGTTGAATGTTTATAATTTTAAACTTGGAAAAGAGCCCCTGAATCTCGGATTTGGAACAACACAGCCACTGTCACTAATTCCTTCCAAACCACTCATTGTTGAATTTGTGATTTTCAACTTGTGTAATTATGTCCAATGGCTGATTAGCACCGATACATTTTATCTGTAATTTCTCTTAATTATTTATCTTCATATGACAAGGATTTAAAAGGATTTGCCAGTAGATTGTTGACTTGATTCATGATGATGACTGATGATGATGACTAAGATTTTGAAAGTATGATGTTGACATGATCATTCCAATCAAAGCTACTGTAGATATAACATGATTTGATGTCATTTTATCTGTGGCCAATGACCTTGAGCCTTCTTGGATGGGCACTTATAAAGTAACTCTATGGCAACACCCAAAGGGCTAGAATTTTCGAGGTCTACCCTTAGACTTGGCGGTAACGTAGTGTCCAATCATGGTGCAACGCTCCATATTTTCTGCTGGCTTGCCCCACCACCACAGAAAGCACTGAGCTAGGCCGAAACACCTGCATTTTGGAGCTGCCTTACTCAAGAAAACAAAAAAGTGTTTGTAACGGGCTTTATTAACTCAATTATATATATATATATATGTATATAATTTTTTTTACATTGTTTACAAACTGATATTTGACACGTATTAATGCCAAAAAATATCATGCAAAACAGGCAAGCCCCCCCCAATTGTATTCTTATTATTTATTCCATTTTTTTTTATTTTTCTAAAAATGTGGGACTCAAAACAGGTGGGTCGCACTGCCTCTGTAGAACTTAACTAAACTGGTACCTTGTTCTTAGCACACCAAGATACTTTGTTCATTTCAAGCATCATAGTGCCGATTACACTACAGAAAAATAAGTGCTATCTAGAACCTAAAAGGATTATGTAGTTTGAAGAACTCCTTTCGATTCCAGGTAGAACCCATTTGAGTTCCATGTAAAACCCTTTGCACAGAGGGTCTACATGGAATCAAAAAGGGTTATTCTATGGGGACAGCCGAAGAACTCTTTTGGAGTGTATGCCGTGTTTGACTCAATGTTTATTGCCTTGATATAGGCTAAGTATACATCCGTTTTACATACCACTGTTTGCCCAGATATCTTAGCCTAGATTCCTTTATCAACACTGGAGGGATGACATGAGAGCTGAATAGAGTTCCCAGTTTACATGCCTCGTGTTACACAAATAAAGGCCCTGAGAGGGCGAGAGAGCATCACTGGTAGCTTCAGTAATGCCGCCAGGCAAGGCAGGATGTTAGCATTGTTTATACTCCCAGCTGTGTATTGCTTCCCAATTCCACTAATGCAGTCAATAGAGCCATGCTGTAGACAACAGGAAGTGCTGCTTTTCTGCTCTGACAACTATTTTTAAAACTCTTTAAAAATATAATCCTATTTTCTGACTGCGTGTGTGTGTGTGCCTTCGTACTTCCCTATGTGTGCATGTGTGAATTTAAGTGTTTGTGTACAGTACCAGTCAAAAGTTTGGAAACACCTACTTATTCCAGCGTTTTTCTTAATTTTGTACTATTTTCAACATTGTAGAATAATAGTGAAGACATCAAAATGATGAAAGAACACATATGGAATCATGTAGTAACCAAAAAAGTGTAAAACAAATCAAAATATATTCTATATTTGAGATTCTTCAAAGTAGCCATCCTTTTTCTTGATGACAGCTTTGCACAAGCATGTCATTCTCTCAACCAGCTTCATCTGAAATGCTTGAATGAGTTTCCACATATGCTGAGCACTTTTCCTCCACTTTTCCTTCACTCTGCGGTTCAACTCATCCCAAAGCATCTCAATTGGGTTGAAGTCGGGTGATTGTGGAGGCCAGGTCATCTGATGCAGCACTCCACAACTTTCCTTCTTGGTCACATAGCCCTTACACAGCCTGGAGGTGTGTTGGGTCATTGTGCTGTTGAAAAACAAATGATAGTCCCACTAAGCACAAACCAGATGGGATGCTGTATCGCTGCAGAATGCTGTGGTAGCCATGCTGGTTTAGTGTGCCTTGAATTCTAAACAAATTGTCACCAGCAAAACACCCCCACACCATCACACCTCCTCCTCCATGCTTCACGGTGGGAACCACACATGCGGAGATCATCCATTTACCTATGCTGCGTCTTACAAAGACACGGCGGTTGAAACCAAAGATCTCAAATTTGGATAGATTTTCACTGGTCTAATGTTGTGTTTCTTGGCCCAAGAGAGTATCTTCTTCTTATTTTCTTCTTCTTATATTGACTGACCTTAATGTCGTAAAGTAATGGTGGACTGTCGTTTCTCTTTGCTTATTTGAGCTGTTCTTGCCGTAAAATTTTACCAAAAAGGGCTATCTTCTGTATAACAACCCTACCTTGTCACAACACAGCTGATTGGCTCAAACGCATTAAGAAGGAAAGAAATTCCACAAGTTAACTTTTAACAAGGCACACCTGTTAATTGAAATGCATTCCAGGAAGCTGGTTGGGAATGCCAAGAGCTGTCATCAATGAAAGGGTCGCTCCTTTGAAGAAGCTCAAATAGTTTAAAACTTTTTGGTTACTACAGGATTCCATTTGTGTTATTTCATAGTTTTGATGTCTTGACTATTATTCTCCAATGTAGAAAATAGTAAAAATAAAGAAGAACCCTTGAATGAGTAGGTGTGTCCAAACGTTTGACTGGTACTGTATGCTTGCTCACCTTAGTCCACCTTAGTGGACGTAACCAGAAGTCCAGAAGTCCCCACAAGGATAGTAAACAAACAAAAATTTGACCAACTGGAGACATTTTGTTAGTCCCCATGAGGTCAAATGTTATTTCTAGGGGGTTTTGGGTTAAGGTTAGAATTAGTGTTAGGGTTATTATTACGGTATGGGTTAGGGTTAGGAGCTAGGGTTAGTTTTAGGGTTAGGAGCTAGGGTTAGTTTTAGGGTTAGGGTTAGGAGCTAGGTTTAGTTTTAGGGTTAGGGTTAGGAGCTAGGGTTAGTTTTAGGGTTAGGGTTAGGAGCTAGGGTTAGTTTTAGGGTTAGGGTTAGGAGCTAGGGTTAGTTTTAGGGTTAGGGTTAGGAGCTAGGGTTAGTTTTAGGGTTAGGGTTAGGAGCTAGGGTTAGTTTTAGGGTTAGGGTTAGGAGCTAGGGTTAGTTTTAGGGTTAGGTTAGGCGCTAGGGTTAGGTTTAGGGTTAGGGTTAAGGTTAGGATTTTGGGTTAAGGTTAGGGTTAAGATTAGGGTTAGGGGTTAGGGAAAATAGTTATTTGAATGGGACTGAATTGTGTGTCCCCACAAGGTTAGTTGTACAAGACTCTGTGTGTGTGTGTGTGTGTGTGTGTGTGTGTGTGTCCACACACTGATCTAGAGAGGGTCATAGAACAATCCCTGCATGTCCAGTAGTGGCATTTCACTGGCATTTTTTCTCTAAGGCTGGCATTCTCTCTGTCCCTTCACCTTCTGTCCTTGTCTTTTGAAGATGGTGGCAAAGAGAGATGAGGAATGATGGAGGAGCATCATCAGGACCCTCTGACCTTTGATGTGTGGCGGAACATTCTTATGATGTCCAACTAGCTTTCAGACAGACGGGTTATAGTTCACTAACTCCGAGATCGATTGCATGGTGTGTGTGTGTGTGTGTGTGTGTGTGTGTGTGTGTGTGTGTGTGTTTTTTGTTTTGTGCGTACATACGTGCGTGTGTGGTTTCCTTTAGGGTGTCATGAGAAAATCACTGATATTACCTCTACAGGGCAGAATCACTATGCAGACAAGGAAGAAAGCTCTGGGTAAATGTTTTTGCATGTTGTAAAACAGACTGTCTGTCTGCCTGTTGACACAGACACAATCACACAGCTAGTCTGGGGGCGGTTTCCATGGTGAAATGTTGTGAGGGACTAGGGAACTCAGCTCAGCTCGGGTTATCTCTGATCCATGGTGATATGATATGTACCGTTTTCCAGCAGCTGAAAGAAAAATACCTTGCGTTTACATGTGTGTTTGTTTTCTGTCCGTGTGTACATGCGTGCATGTGTGTGTGTGCGTTTGTGTGTGTGTGTGGGAAGTAAAATTCTGTATTTCATATTGCAGTACACCTACAGACCTATATCTATCCTACCCTGCATCTCTAAGGTCTTCGAAAGCCAAGTTAACAAACAGATCACTGACCATTTTGAATCACATCGTACCTTCTCCGCTATGCAATCTGGTTTCCGAGCTGGTCATGGGTGCACCTCAGCCACGCTCAAGGTCCTAAACGATATCATAACCGCCATCGATAAGAGACATTACTGTGCAGCTGTATTCATCGACCTGGCCAAGGCTTTTGACTCTGTCAATCACCACATTCTTATTGGCAGACTCAACAGCCTTGGTTTCTCAAATGATTGCTTCGCCTGATTCACCAACTACTTCTCTGATAGAGCTCAGTGTGTCATATCGGAGGGCCTGTTGTCCAGACCTCTGGCAGTCTCTATGCGGGTGCAACAGGCTTAAATTCTCGGGCCGACTCTCTTCTCTGTATACATCAATGATGTCGCTCTTGCTGCTGGTGATTCTCTGATCCACCTCTACGCAGACGACACCATTCTGTATACTTCTGGCCCTTCTTTGGACACTGTGTTAACTAACCTCCAGATGAGCTTCAATGCCATACAACTCTCCTTCTGTGGCCTCCAACTGCTCTTAAACGCAAATAAAACTAAATGCATGCTATTCAACCGATCATTGCCCGCACCTGCCCGCCCATCCAGCATCACTACTCTGGACGGCTCTGACTTAGAATACGTGGATAATTACAAATACCTAGGTGTCTGGCTAGACTGTAAACTCTCCTTCCAGACTCACATTAAGCATCTCCAATCAAAAAGTCGTGACAGCGTTTTATTAATTGATGGAAATACAATTGACCATCATGGTTATTGGTCTATAGATTGATTTGCATAATTTATTGAAATTAAATTAACCTGTGTGTGTTTTTGTTATTTATCATGTATCTTATTCATCCAACTCAACTATCACACGCGCATAGCTTACAGAGCTAGCTTACAGAGCTAGTTTACAGAGCTAGTTTACAGAGCTAGTTTACAGAGCTAGTTTACAGAGCTAGTTTACAGAGCTAGTTTACAGAGCTAGTTTACAGAGCTAGTTTACAGAGCTAGTTTACAGAGCTAGTTTACAGAGCTAGTTTACAGAGCTAGCTTACAGAGCTAGTTTTTTTCTTTTTCATATGAGCATTTTTGTGGAACAGCTTCATTTCAATAATAATGTTTTCGTTTCTCAATCATTGTGATGTGGTAAATCATAAAAATCGGATTTAAAATGATACAAATCGAAAAAATCCTGCTAATGCAAGAGCACTAGCCTTAGGTACACATCAGCACATCGTGATCCATTGGCGGCTAAAGAAATGAGCGCATGGAACTCATATCCTATAGGTCAATGAAGCAGTAGACCTATAACTCATTGCTCTTTCACACTGAGGATTGGTGATTATCGAGGGAGACATTGTAGAGACAAATAGCTTACTGTAAGGAACGATAGTTTAAAAACACAATTCGCAACGGATGTAAAAAAAAAAAAAAACTGTTCCTACATTTCTGCACAGCAGGCCAGGTACTTTTAAGCGTGCTCAGGCACTATCAGGACAGAGAAACCAGACGCATGCTCACTGCTCACTTAGATCACTCCAAACAAAATACAATGAAAACATCTAGA
Organism: Oncorhynchus mykiss; assembly: GCF_013265735.2. NCBI lineage: Eukaryota > Metazoa > Chordata > Actinopteri > Salmoniformes > Salmonidae > Oncorhynchus > Oncorhynchus mykiss. The sequence continues at coordinate 35,263,311 of NC_048568.1, forward strand.
AATCTTGTCAATGATGGTTATGAAATAAGCCTAAACTTGTTTCTCACAAGTGTAGCAGATTCTGAACTCTGCAAACAACGTTTCAGCAAACAACATTTCCATTCCTAGAATAAGAATGATAAATGCCTGTAATTAATACATGAATTAATACATTAACAGAAATGAATGTAACCAAATGACGGCGATTAATGGTACATTTACTACAGGTGACATGCAGTGCATTCGGAAAGTATTCAGACCACTTGACCACATTTTCTTACGTTACAGCCTTATTCTAAAATGTATTAAATAGTTAAATGCACAGAGATACCGTGACGAGATCCTGAGGCCCATTGTCGTGTCCTTCATCCGTCGCCATCACCTCATGTTTCAGTCTGATAATGCATGGTCTCATGTCGCCAGGATCTGTACACAATTCCTGGAAGCTTAAAATGTCCCAGTTCTTCCATGGCCTGCATACCAGACATGTCACCCCTTGAGCACGTTTTGGATGCTGTGGATCAATATGTATGACAGTGTGTTCCATTTCCCGTGAATACCCAGCAGCTTAGTACAGCCATTGAAAAGGAGTGGAACAACATTCCACAGGCCACAATCAACAGCCTGATCAAGTGTATGCGAAGGAGATCTACATGAGGCAAATGGTGGTCACACCAGCTACCGACCGGTTTTCTGACCCACACCCCTACCTTTTTAAAGTTATCTGTGACCAACAGATGCATATCTGTAGTCCCAGTCTTGTGAAATCCATAGATTAGGGCCTAATGAATTTATTTCATTTGACCTATTTTCTTGGAGCTCTGTCGAGTTCTTGGTCACCTCCCTGACCAAGGCCCTTCTTCTTCTTCTGAACACAGTGGGTGGACGGTAAATTCAAATCTTCCTAGTCAGGTTGTACAGCGTCACTTTTTCCTAACGGAAACCCTGGTGTGCGTGTGTGTGTGTGTGTGTGTTTGTGCGTGTGTGTGTTTGTGTGTGTCTGTGTGGGCAGGCGTTTCCTAAGCTGTCCCTCATACTATTACATCATCATCATACCATCACGGTCACCTAATCATCCCCAGCTTACAATTGCCTCTTTCATCCCCCTCCTCTCCCCTGTAACTATTCCCCAGGTCGTTGCTGTAAATGAGAACGTGTTCTCAGTCAACTTACCTGGTAAAATAACGGTAAAATAAAAATACTAAAATAAAAAATGCCCATGAGGGATGCCACTGTTACAGCTAGGAAGTGGGTCTTGTGACATGGTCCGCTCTAAAGAGGGCATCCAGTGTGTGATTGCATGCACATGAGTGTTTGTGTGTAAGTGTAGAAAGGAGAGGGGACTTGGCATGCCCGGTGATCTCTGGTGATGCTTCTTCCACAAAGAACTGATTACTCAAAAACATGGAACCTCCAATACCTTTTTTAGATCTTTTTTAGTTTGTCATAAACCTACACTGCTGAGGGAGTCACTGCAGGGCAGGCTAGCTGAGGATCCAGGATAAAAACAGGCTCTGTAACCCTGTAGCTGAGTATCCAGGATAAAAACAGGCTCCGTAACCCTGTAGCTGAGTATCCAGGATAAAAACAGGCTCCGTAACCCTGTAGCTGAGTATCCAGGATAAAAACAGGCTCCGTAACCCTGTAGCTGAGTATCCAGGATAAAAACAGGCTCCCGAACCCTGTAGCTGAGTATCCAGGATGAAAACAGGCTCCGAAACCCTGTAGCTGAGTATCCAGGATTAAAACAGGCTCCCTAACCCTGTAGCTGAGTATCCAGGATAAAAACAGGCTCCGTAACCCTGCAGCTGAGTATCCAGGATAAAAACAGGCTCCCTAACCCTGTAGCTGAGTATCCAGGATAAAAACAGGCTCCCTTACCCTGTAGCTGAGTATCCAGGATAAAAACAGGCTCCCTAACCCTGTAGCTGAGTATCCAGGATAAAAACAGGCTCCCTAACCCTATAGCTGAGTATCCAGGATAAAAACAGGCTCCCTAACCCTGTAGCTGAGTATCCAGGATAAAAACAGGCTCCCTAACCCTGTAGCTGAGTATCCAGGATAAACATAGGCTCCCTAACCCTGTAGCTGAGTATCCAGGATTAAAACAGGCTCCCTAACCCCTTGGCTGAGTATCCAGGATTAAAACAGGCTCCCTAACCCTGTGGCTGAGTATCCAGGATTAAAACAGGCTCCGTAACCCTGTAGCTGAGTATCCAGGATTAAAACAGGCTCCCTAACCCCTTGGCTGAGTATCCAGGATTAAAACAGGCTCCCTAACCCCTTGGCGGAGTATCCAGGATAAAAACAGTCTCCCTAACCTCTTGGCTGAGTATCCAGGATTAAAACAGTCTCCCTAACCCCTTGGCTGAGTATCCAGGATTAAAACAGGCTCCCTAACCCTGTAGCTGAGTATCCAGGATTAAAACAGGCTCCCTAACCCCTTGGCTGAGTATCCAGGATAAAAACGTGGTTCTTTTTAGGTTTTTAAACGACTAATTGACCCGACATCGGTTAAATTATTTCTGTGAGCTCGATGCGCAGTTTCTTTATAGACAAATGAGATGAAGCCTGAACTGCGCAATGTAGTAGGGAGTTGTAGTTTCCAACAGGCCACTTCTCTACGTAGTTTAGCACAGAAAAGTTCCGGCGCCGACAGAGATGGCCGCCTCGCTTCGCGTTCCTAGGAAACTATGCAGTTTTTTGTTTTCTTACGTGTTATTTCTTACATTAGTACCCCAGCTCAGCTTAGGTTTCATTACATACAGTCGAGAAGAACTACTGAATATAAGATCAGCATCAACTCACCATCAGTACTACCAAGAATATGTTTTTCGCGACGCGGATCCTGTGTTCTGCCTTACAAACAGGACAACTGAGTGGATTCCATGCAGCGACCCAAAAAAAAAAAAACTCCGAAAAAGAGGGAAACGAGGCGGTCTTCTGGTCAGACTCCGGAGACGGGCACATCGTGCACCACTCCCTAGCATTCTTCTTGCCAATGTCCAGTCTCTTGACAACAAGGTTGATGAAATCCGAGCAAGGGTAGCATTCCAGAGGGACATCAGAGACTGTAACGTTCTTTGCTTCACGGAAACGTGGCTCACTGGAGAGACTCCATCCGAAGCGGTGCAGCCAACGGGTTTCTCCACACATCGCGCAGACAGAAACAAACAACTTTCTGGTAAGAAGAGGGGCGGCGGCGTATGCCTTATGACTAACGTGACATGGTGTGATGAAAGAAACATACAGGAACTCAAATCCTTCTGTTCACCTGATTTAGAATTCCTCACAATCAAATGTAGACCGCATTATCTACCAAGAGAATTCTCTTCGATTATAATCACAGCCGTATACATCCCCCCCCAAGCAGACACATCGATGGCTCTGAACGAACTTTATTTAACTCTTTGCAAACTGGAAAACATTCATCCGGAGGCTGCATTCATTGTAGCTGGGGATTTTAACAAGGCTAATCTGAAAACAAGACTCCCTAAATTTTATCAGCATATCGATTGCGCAACCAGGGGTGGAAAGACCTTGGATCATTGTTACTCTAACTTCCGCGACGCATATAAGGCCCTGCCCCGCCCCCCTTTCGGAAAAGCTGACCACGACTCCATTTTGTTGATCCCTGCCTACAGACAGAAACTAAAACAAGAGGCTCCCACGCTGAGGTCTGTCCAACGCTGGTCCGACCAAGCTGACTCCACACTCCAAGACTGCTTCCACCACGTGGACTGGGACATGTTTCGTATTGCGTCAGACAACAACATTGACGAATACGCTGATTCGGTGTGTGAGTTCATTAGAACGTGCGTTGAAGATGTCGTTCCCATAGCAACGATTAAAACATTCCCTAACCAGAAACCGTGGATTGATGGCAGCATTCGCGTGAAACTGAAAGCGCGAACCACTGCTTTTAATCAGGGGAAGGTGTCTGGTAACATGACCGAATACAAACAGTGCAGCTATTCCCTCCGCAAGGCTATCAAACAAGCTAAGCGTCAGTACAGAGACAAAGTAGAATCTCAATTCAACGGCTCAGACACAAGAGGCATGTGGCAGGGTCTACAGTCAATCACGGACTACAGGAAGAAATCCAGCCCAGTCACGGACCAGGATGTCCTGCTCCCAGGCAGACTAAACAACTTTTTTGCCCGCTTTGAGGACAATACAGTGCCACTGACACGGCCGGCAACGAAAACATGCGGTCTCTCCTTCACTGCAGCCGAGGTGAGTAAGACATTTAAACGTGTTAACCCTCGCAAGGCTGCAGGCCCAGACGGCATCCCCAGCCGCGCCCTCAGAGCATGCGCAGACCAGCTGGCCGGTGTGTTTACGGACATATTCAATCAATCCCTATACCAGTCTGCTGTTCCCACATGCTTCAAGAGGGCCACCATTGTTCCTGTTCCCAAGAAAGCTAAGGTAACTGAGCTAAACGACTACCGCCCCGTAGCACTCACTTCCGTCATCATGAAGTGCTTTGAGAGACTAGTCAAGGACCATATCACCTCCACCCTACCTGACACCCTAGACCCACTCCAATTTGCTTACCGCCCAAATAGGTCCACAGACGATGCAATCTCAACCACACTGCACACTGCCCTAACCCATCTGGACAAGAGGAATACCTATGTGAGAATGCTGTTCATTGACTACAGCTCGGCATTCAACACCATAGTACCCTCCAAGCTCGTCATCAAGCTCGAGACCCTGGGTCTCGACCCCGCCCTGTGCAACTGGGTACTGGACTTCCTGACGGGCCGCCCCCAGGTGGTGAGGGTAGGCAACAACATCTCCTCCCCGCTGATCCTCAACACTGGGGCCCCACAAGGGTGCGTTCTGAGCCCTCTCCTGTACTCCCTGTTCACCCACGACTGCGTGGCCACGCACGCCTCCAACTCAATCATCAAGTTTGCGGACGACACAACAGTGGTAGGCTTGATTACCAACAACGACGAGACGGCCTACAGGGAGGAGGTGAGGGCCCTCGGAGTGTGGTGTCAGGAAAATAACCTCACACTCAACGTCAACAAAACTAAGGAGATGATTGTGGACTTCAGGAAACAGCAGAGGGAACACCCCCCTATCCACATCGATGGAACAGTAGTGGAGAGGGTAGCAAGTTTTAAGTTCCTCGGCATACACATCACAGACAAACTGAATTGGTCCACTCACACAGACAGCATTGTGAAGAAGGCGCAGCAGCGCCTCTTCAACCTCAGGAGGCTGAAGAAATTTGGCTTGTCACCAAAAGCACTCACAAACTTCTACAGATGCACAATCGAGAGCATCCTGGCGGGCTGTATCACCGCCTGGTACGGCAACTGCTCCGCCCTCAACCGTAAGGCTCTCCAGAGGGTGGTGAGGTCTGCACAACGCATCACCGGGGTCAAACTACCTGCCCTCCAGGACACCTGCACCACCCGATGTCACAGGAAGGCCATAAAGATCATCAAGGACATCAACCACCCGAGCCACTGCCTGTTCACCCCGCTATCATCCAGAAGGCGAGGTCAGTACAGGTGCATCAAAGCTGGGACCGAGAGACTGAAAAACAGCTTCTATCTCAAGGCCATCAGACTGTTAAACAGCCACCACTAACATTGAGTGGCTGCTGCCAACACACTGACACTGACTCAACTCCAGCCACTTTAATAATGGGAATTGATGGGAAATGATGTAAATATATCACTAGCCACTTTAAACAATGCTACCTTATATAATGTTACTTACCCTACATTATTCATCTCATATGCATACGTATATACTGTACTCTATATCATCGACTGTATCCTTATGTAATACATGTATCACTAGCCACTTTAAACTATGCCACTTTGTTTACATACTCATCTCATTTGTACATACTGTACTCGATACCATCTACTGTATCTTGCCTATGCTGCTCTGTACCATCACTCATCATATATCCTTATGTACATATTCTTTATCCCCTTACACTGTGTACAAGACAGTAGTTTTGGAATTGTTAGTTAGATTACTTGTTGGTTATTACTGCATTGTCGGAACTAGAAGCACAAGCATTTCGCTACACTCGCATTAACATCTGCTAACCATGTGTATGTGACAAATAAAATTTGATTTGATTTGATTTGATTTGATTTTGAAAACATGGTAATTAACTACAATGACCATAATCCATTGCGCTCCTGCTTAAACTTGGCCAGTCTGTGCGAAGAGAAGAGAGAACGGGTGATCGAGATGAACAGAAAGCGGTTGCTTCGCTAACCTGAAAATACATGTGATTGATTGTTGTGATTGACATGTGATTGATAGTCTAAGTGATTGATAGTTGGCATTTAGCAGTCATAAAAGTATGCCTTATTTACTTTGAAGAAATATTAAAATTGTGATTTTGTCAGCATAGACATCAGCTCGAAAGAAATGAGATGATGGCTTTGAATGAAATAATAAAGTACTCAAATAAAACAAATATTTTATTAAAGTATGATAATGTTAATAAATTATAACAACCCCATATAGCCCAGTGGTGGACATAACAACCCTGCCTCCATCCAGGTTCAGAGTTAGAGAGATGGATGGATAGGATGATTAAACTGAAGGAGAGGCAGATGGGTGGGGAGGGATGAGGCAGTAAATGGGACAGTTGTGATGCAGGACCCCAGTCCAATAAAGAAACACGACCATATGCCTGGGCTTTACCATACTATATTGACATTGGCCCAAATCCACTCCTGCAAAACACACACACAACAGACAGGGACACACACAACAGACAGGGACACACACACACACACACACTCTCTCTCTCTCTCTCTCTCTCTCTCTCTCTCTCTCTCTCTCTCAGGAAAACACAAGCGTGAAAGTATGAGCTAAGCTGACAGAATGAGCACATTTCACACATTTTGTGGCGGAGTGTTAGACGACAGACCTCTCTCTCTGTGTGGGGAGAGTCACTGCCATGTCAAGTCCTACTAGGTTGTGTTCCAAATGGCACTCTATTTAATACTGTATGTAGTGCACTTCTTTTCACCAGGGCCCATAAGGTTGTGTTCAAATTAAGTGCACTATATAGGGAATACATTTGGGGATGTAGACCCTAGTCTATGTCCTCCTGAGGGCTCATAAATGCCCTCATGAAAGATCTTCATTGAAACACCTGGTCTTGGGGGGTAATATGTATTAATTGTAGAGGTCGACCAATTATGATTTTTCAATGCCGATACCGATAACGATTATTGGAGGACCAAAAAAAGCCGATACCGATTAATCGGCCAGTTTTTATTTATATATTTGTAATAATGACAATTACAACAATAGTGAATGATCACTTATTTTAACTTAATATAATACATCAATAAAAATCAATTTAGTTTCAAATAAATAATGAAACATGTTCAATTTGGTTTAAATAATGCAAAAACAAAGTGTTGGAGAAGAAAGTAAAAGTGCAATATGTGCCATGTAAAAAAGCTAATGTTTATAGTTCCTTGCTCAGAACATGAGAACATATGAAAGCTGGTGGTTCCTTTTAACATGACTCTTCAATATTCCAAGGTAAGAGGTTTTAGGTTGTAGTTAATATAGTATTTATAGGACTATTTCTCTCTATACCATTTGTATTTCATATACCTTTGACTATTGGATGTTCTTATAGGCACTTTAGTATTGCCAGTGTAACAGTATAGCTTCCGTCCCTCTCCTCGCCCCTACCTGGGTTCGAACCAAGAACACATCGACAACAGCCACCCTCGAAGCAGCGTTACCCATGCAGAGCAAGGGGAACAACTACTCCAAGTCTCAGAGTGACGTTTGAAACGCTATTAGCGCACACGCCGCTAACTAGCTAGCCATTTCACATCGGTTACACCAGCCTAATCTCAGGAGTTGATGGGCTTGAAGTCATAAACAGCTCAATGCTTGAAGCACAACGAAGAGCTGCTGGAAAAACGCACGAAAGTGCTGTTTGAATGAATGCTTACGAGCCTGCTGCTGCCTACCACCGCTCAGTCAGACTGCTCTATCAAATATCAAATCATAGACGTAATTATAACATAATAACACACAGAAATACGAGCCTTTGGTCATTAATATGGTCGAATCCGGAAACTATCATTTCGAAAACAAAACGTTTATTATTTCAGTGAAATACGGAACCGTTCAGGAATTGTATCTAATGGGTGGCATCCCTAAGTCTAAATATTCCTGTTACATTGTACAACCTTCAATGTTATGTCATAATTACGTAAAATTCTGGCAAATTAGTTCGCAATGAACCAGGCTGCCCAAACTGTTGCATATACCCTGACTCTGCGTGCAATGAACGCAAGAGAAGTGACACTATTTCACCTGGTTAATATTGCCTGCTAACCTGGATTTCTTTTAGCTAAATATGCAGGTTTAAAAATATATAATTCTATGTATTGATTTTAAGAAAGGCATTGGTGTTTATGGTTAGGTACAGTCGTGCAACGATTGTGCTTTTTTCGCAAATGCGCTTTTGTTAAATCATCCCCCAGCGTAGCATCGATTATATGCAACGCAGGACACGCTAGATAAACTAGTAATATCATCAACCATGTGTTGTTAACTAGTGATTATGATTGATTGATTGTTTTTTATAAGATAAGTTTAATGCTAGCTAGCAACTTACCTTGGCTTACTGCATTTGCATAACAGGCAGGCTCCTCGTGGATATGCAATGAGAGGTAGGGTGGTTAGAGCGTTGGACTAGTTAACTGTAAGGTTGCAAGATTGAATCCCGGAGCTGACAAGTTAAAAATGTGTAATTCTGTCCCCGAACGAGGCAGTTAACCCACCATTCCTAGGCTGTCATTGAAAATAAGAAGGTGTTCTTAACTGACTTGCCTAGTTAAATAAAGGAGTAAAAAATTTTTTTTTTGTCAAATCGGTGTTCAAAAATACTGATTTCAGACTGTTATGAAAACTTGAAATCGGTCCTAATTATTCGCCCATTCCGATTTAATCGGTCGACCTCTAATTCATTGACACGGTGTGCGTCCTAAATCACATCCTACTCTCTGTATAGTGCAATCTTTTTTCACAAGGGCCCTCAAAGTAGTCCAATATATAAGGAATAGGGTGTAATTTAGGACACTTGATGTTACCAGATTCAGGGCACGGTCATGGGCATACGTTGACACAGTGATACCAGATACAGGACATGAATATGGGCATCCTAGTGGCTGTTGGGACATCCAGGGTTCAGCCATGGTCCCCAGCCAGGGATAGAGCTGGAATCTGATGAAAGAGAGCCTTTATCTCTATCTGGCAGGGTTAATTAGGTCACTGTGGTGCCAGCCATTCAGCCATGCGTCCTAGGGGCTGAGGGTAAAGGCTCTCTGTGTGTGTGTATGTGTGTGTGTGTGTGTGTGTGTGTGTGTGTGTGTGTGTTTGAGTGATAGTTAGCGAAGCTGGGTACCTAGAAGAGAGAATTTGGATCCAGAGGGATTGGTCTGATTGTATTTCCTTAGCATGGAACATAACAGCAGGACCCCCCCCCCCCTACCCCTCACACGCAAACACTTACACTACACCGCCATCACTGACCAGTAGTGGCTCCTGAATCCTGAAGGACAGATAAGGACAGACCCAGAGGCACTGCAGAACACTGCTGCTGGATTGACCTGATTGGCTGGGGATAAAAGTAGTGATTTTTTATTTTTCTGCCAGCAATCAGACATATCTCCAGCTCAGCCAGCCGTATCCGGGGAGGAGAAGGGTAGGGAGTTGGCCCATATAAGCTTTTCAGCCCCTTGAGTCAGGATACACTGAGATAGAGGGAGAGTGACATGAGAGAGAGAGACATGAGAGAGGAAGAGATGAGAGAGAGAGAGGGAGGGAGAGAGATAGTGACGAGAGAGAGAGAGAGAGGGGGGGAGAGAGAGAGACATGAGAAGGAGATAGAGACATGAGAGAGAGACATGAGAGAGAGGGAGGGTGACATGAGAGAGAGAGACATGAGAGAGACATGAGAGAGACACATGAGAAGGAGATAGAGACATGATAGAGACATGAGAGAGAGAGACATGAGAGAGAGGGAGAGTGACATGAGAGAGAGGGAGAGTGACAGAGAGAGGGAGAGTGACATGAGAGAGAGGGAGAGTGACATGAGAGAGAGGGAGAGTGACATGAGAGAGGGAGAGTGACATGAGAGAGAGAGTGACATGAGAGAGAGAGAGAGAGACATGAGAGAGAGAGAGAGACATGAGAGAGAGAGAGAGAGAGAGACATGAGAGAGAGAGAGAGAGACATGAGAGAGAGAGAGAGAGACATGAGAGAGAGAGACATGAGAGAGAGAGAGATACATGAGAGAGAGAGAGAGAGAGAGACATGCGAGAGGGAGAGAGACATGCGAGAGGGAGAGTGACATGAGAGAGGGAGAGTGACATGAGAGAGGGAGAGTGACATGAGAGAGAGAGTGACATGAGAGAGAGAGAGAGAGAGAGACATGAGAGAGAGAGAGAGACATGAGAGAGAGAGAGAGACATGAGAGAGAGAGAGAGAGAGAGAGACATGCGAGAGAGAGTGACATGAGAGAGAGAGAGAGAGAGAGAGAGAGAGAGAGAGAGAGAGAGAGGGAGAGTGACACCCACTTATTATCACAATCCAGAAAAGAGCCATTAAATTCTACAACAACTTAAAAGGAAGCGATTCCCAAACCTACCATAACAAAGCCATCACCTACAGAGAGATGAACCTGGAGAAGAGTCCCCTAAGCAAGCTGGTCCTGGGGCTCTGATCACAAACACAAACACACTTGACACATTGGCTATTTGGCCCTAAACAGAGAGTACACAGTGGCAGAATATCTGTCCACTGTGACTGACCCAAACTTAAGGAAAGCTTTCACTATGTACAGACTCAGTGAGCATAGCCTTGCTATTGAGAAAGGCCGCCGTAGGCAGACATGGCTCTCAAGAGAAGACAGGCTATGTGCTCACTGCCCACAAAATGAGGTGGAAACTGAGCTGCACTTCCTAACCTCCTGTCCAATGTATGACCATATTAGAGACACATATTTCCCTCAGATTACACAGATCCACAAAGAATTTGAAAACAAACCCAATTTTGATGAACTCCCATATCAACTGGGTGAACAAACACCATTGTAAATACAACCCATATTTATGCTTATTTATTTTCCCTTGTGTAACCTTAACTATTTGTACATCGTTGCAACACTGTATATATACATAATATGTTGTAATAATATATTAATATATATATATATATATATATATTAATATTGTTTTGAAACTTCTGTATGTGTAATGTTTACTGTTAATTTGTATTGTTTATTTCACTTTTGTATATTATCTACCTCACTTGCTTTGGCAATGTTAACACATGTTTCCCATTCCAATAAAGCCCCTTGAATTGAATTGAATTGAGTGACATGAGAGAGAGAGGGAGAGTGACATGAGAGAGAGAGACATGAGAGAGAGAGGGAGAGTGACATGAGCGAGAGGGAGAGGGAGAGTGACATGAGAGAGATAGAGAGAGAGAGAGAGGGGGTGGAGTGACGGGAGAGAGAGAGAGGGGGTGGACTGACGGGAGAGAGAGAGACATGAGAGAGAGAGAGAGAGTGACATGAGAGAGAGAGACATGAGAGAGAGAGAGAGAGGGAGAGTGACATGAGCGAGAGGGAGAGGGAGAGTGACATGAGCGAGAGGGAGAGGGAGAGTGACATGAGCGAGAGGGAGAGGGAGAGGGAGAGGGAGAGTGACGAGAGAGAGAGAGAGAGAGAGAGAGAGAGAGAGAGAGAGAGAGAGAGAGAGAGAGAGAGAGAGAGAGAGAGAGAGAGAGAGAGAGAGAGAGAGAGAGAGAGAGAGAGAGAGAGAGAGAGAGAGAGAGAGAGAGAGAGAGAGAGAGAGAGAGAGAGAGAGAGAGAGAGAGAGAGAGAGAGAGAGAGAGAGAGAGAGAGAGAGAGAGAGAGAGAGTGAGATGACAGAGGGAGAGTGACATGAGAGAGCATTTAGAGGCATGCTAGGAAGTACTACACTTTGAAACATTTCAGGCTTCATGGTCCTTCCATGGTCATTCTCTTGTTTTCTGGCAAACTGAGTTTGTTTGTTTGACTTGCCTTTGATCTCTTAGCAATGCAAGCCAACTGAGGCTGAGGCACCCTCAACCTACTGCTCCCTACACGTCCTCTTCTATGTTTCCTCATGGCCATGGCGAGAGAACAAAAGAGAAAACGAGAGAGAGCTGTGTGTTTTTACCTTTCCTGGGACCATGAAGCCTGAAATGTTTCAAAGACTATTACTTCCCAGCATGCCTCCAAATATCCATAACTCCTCTCATCTGATCTAGAACACTGCTCCTCGTATCCTCGTATCCATAACTCCTCTCAGCTGATCTACAACACTGCTCCTCGTATCCATAACTCCTCTCATCTAATCTACAACACTGCTCCTCGTATCCTCGTATCCATAACTCCTCTCAGCTGATCTACAACACTGCTCCTCGTATCCTCGTATCCATAACTCCTCTCAGCTGATCTACAACACTGCTCCTCGTATCCATAACTCCTCTCATCTGATCTACAACACTGCTCCTCGTATCCTCGTATCCATAACTCCTCTCAGCTGATCTACAACACTGCTCCTCGTATCCTCGTATCCATAACTCCTCTCAGCTGATCTACAACACTGCTCCTCGTATCCATAACTCCTCTCATCTGATCTACAACACTGCTCCTCGTATCCTCGTATCCATAACTCCTCTCAGCTGATCTACAACACTGCTCCTCGTATCCTCGTATCCATAACTCCTCTCAGCTGATCTACAACACTGCTCCCCGTATCCATAACTCCTCTCAGCTGATCTACAACACTGCTCCTCGTATCCATAACTCCTCTCAGCTGATCTACAACACTGCTCCTCATATCCTCGTATCCATAACTCCTCTCAGCTGATCTACAACACTGCTCCTCGTATCCTCGTATCCATAACTCCTCTCAGCTGATCTACAACACTGCTCCTCGTATCCATAACTCCTCTCAGCTGATCTACAACACTGCTCCTCGTATCCATAACTCCTCTCAGCTGATCTACAACACTGCTCCTCGTATCCTCGTATCCATAACTCCTCTCAGCTGATCTACAACACTGCTCCTCGTATCCTCATATCCATAACTCCTCTCAGCTGATCTACAACACTGCTCCTCGTATCCTCGTATCCATAACTCCTCTCAGCTGATCTACAACACTGCTCCTCGTATCCTCGTATCCATAACTCCTCTCAGCTGATCTACAACACTGCTCCTCGTATCCTCGTATCCATAACTCCTCTCAGCTGATCTACAACACTGCTCCTCGTATCCTCGTATCCATAACTCCTCTCAGCTGATCTACAACACTGCTCCTCGTATCCTCGTATCCATAACTCCTCTCAGCTGATCTACAACACTGCTCCTCGTATCCTCGTATCCATAACTCCTCTCAGCTGATCTACAACACTGCTCCTCGTATCCATAACTCCTCTCATCTGATCTACAACACTGCTCCTCGTATCCTCGTATCCATAACTCCTCTCAGCTGATCTACAACACTGCTCCTCGTATCCTCGTATCCATAACTCCTCTCAGCTGATCTACAACACTGCTCCTCAGCAGTAGCAGCAGCCTCTTTTACTCTCCCTTCATCTCCATCTCTCCCAGTGGTTGTCAGAGTGGCAGGACTGGCATCCATCTATTGCTATTCTCTGGTACTACCCAGCATGAGACCTACTCTGTCTGCCTGCCGGCTGCACGTCCACCACCAAGCCCTGTACGCACACATCAAGCCCAGATGTATGGCAGGGATGGCAGGAGGGTGGCTCATCCTGATCACCATTCTTCATGTTGGCATGATCCCCACATTGTGTCCATGCAATACCGAGACCAAGGAGGGCAACTGGGGCTACCAGTGACAGGTACATCTCCTCAGTTAGTGGTCCTATGGCCAATGAGAGTGGTAGTTAAGAACATCCCAGTCCAGTCAGGAGGTACAGTGCCTTGCAAAAGTATTCATCCCCCTTGGCATTTTTCCTATTTTGTTGCATTATAACCTGTAACTTAAATTGATTTTTATTTGGATTTCATGTAATGGACATAAACACAATAGTTCAAATTGGTGAAGTGGAAAGAAAAAAATATATTTAAAAAATAGGGAAAAGTGTCGCGTGCATATTTATTCACCCCCTTTGCTATGAAGCCAAAAAATAAGATCTGGGGCAACCAATTACCTTCAGAAGTCACATAATTAGTTAGATTGCACACAGGTGGACTTTATTTAAGTGTCACATGATCTCAGTATATATACACCTGTTCTGAAAGGCACCAGAGTCTGGAACACCTCTAAGCAAGCGGCACCATGAAGACCAAGGAGCTCTCCAAACAGGTCAGGGACAAAGTTGTGGAGAAGTACAGATCAGGGTTGGGTTATAAAAAAAAAATCGGAAACTTTGAACATCCCACGGAGCACCATTAAATATGAAAGAATATGTTACCACAACAAACCTTTCAAGAGAGGGCTGCCCACCAAAACTCCTGGACCAGGTAAGGAGGGCATTAATCAGAGCAGTAACAAAGAGACCAAAGACAAGCCTGAAGGAGCTGCAAAGCTCCACAGCGGAGATTGAAGTATCTGTCCATAGGACCACATGAAGCCGCACACTCCACAGAGCTGGACTTTATGAAAGAGTGGCCAGACAAAAGCCATTGCTTAAAGTAAAAAAATAAGCAAACACATTTGGTGTTCACCAAAAGGCATGAGGGAGACTAACCAAACATATGGAAGAAGGTACTCTGGTCAGATGAGAAATTGAGGTTTTTATCCATCAAGGAAAACGCTATGTTTTCACGGAACACGCAAACCCAACACCTCTCATCCCCCCGAGAACAGTGAAGCATGGTGGTGGCAGCATCATGCTGTGGGAATGTTTTTTCATCAGCGGTGACTGGGAAATTGGTCAGAATTAAAGGAATGATGGATGGTGCTAAATACAGGGAAATTGTTGAGGGAAACCTGTTTCAATCTTCCAGAGATTTGAGACTGGGACGGAGGTTCACCTTCCAGCAGGACAATGACCCTAAGCATACTGCTAAAGCAACACCCGAGTGGTTTAATGGGAAACATTTAAATGTCTTGGAATGGCCTTATCAAAGCCCAGACTTCAATCCAATTGAGAATCAGTGGTATGCCTTAAAGATTGCTGGAAACCATCCAACTTGAAAGAGCTGGAGCAGTTTTGCCTTGAAGAATGGGCAAAAATCCCAGTGACTCGATGTGCCAAGCTTATAGAGACATACCCCAAGAGACTTGCAGCTGTAATTGCTGCAAAGGGTGGCTCTACAAAGTATTGACTTTGGAGTCACTGGGGAGTAAATAGTTATGTACACTCAAGTTTTCTGTTTTTTTGTCTTCTTGTTTGTTTGACAAAAATAAATATTTTGCATTTTCAAAGGGGCATGTTGTGTAAATCAAATGATACAACCCCCCCAAAACTCTATTTTTATTCCATGTTGTAAGGCAACAAAATAGGAAAAATGCCAAGGGGGGTGAATACTTTTGCAAGCCACTATAACAGGCCCTCATAGGACTGGTTGAGAGGACAAGACAGGACAGCGCCAGCCAGTCAGGAGGTAACAGGCCCTGAGAGGACTGGATCAGATGTCAGGATAGCACCAGCCAGTCAGGAGGTAACAGGCCCTGATAGGACTGGATTAGATGACAGGACAGAGCCAGGACCATTAGGGACACTGAGAGGGCCCTGTCAGACCTTGAGTGGGAGGAGAGAGGGTGGCATGGAGAGAGAGGAGGGGAGTAAGGAAGGAAGGGACGAAGAGAGCTATAGAGTCAGAAATGGAGAGATAGAAAAAAAGAGAGAGAGATGGGAGATAGAGAAAGATAGAGACCATGCTCTAAAGTTCCCTCAGGAACCAAAGGAATAGAAAAAGCGATGGTGGACAGGATGGAAGTTGAAGGATGATTGTGGTGTGTGTGTGTCCGGGGGTTGTTCTGTCCGTGTTGGTTCCTCTGAGGTGGACAGCCGTAGGGCTAGAGGACACATATTTATGGAACGCCATGCCGGGATAGAAGCTCGGCATTTCGCAAAATATAACCAGCAACAAAGAACCAGTGTGACAGTCAACAGCCAGCTACACTCCAAAAAAGATTTTTCAATTGTTTTATTTCGGGGTTTTCTTTGCTTTGATCTCGGTGATAAAAGCAACAACACAGAGGCCGAGGCGTCACCAAAGAAGAGGCCTAACCCACTACAAAGAAATCCAAACATTTCGGGAGGTTTTTTTTCTCTCTGGGCTTTGATTTCTGGTCTAAGTGGAGGATTAATTTGGATTAACCCAATGTTTTTGTCCTTCTTCCCCCAAAAATTGATGTTTAATCCAAAATGTGTAATTATGTAAGCCACCCTGAACTGTCATATTTATAGAATAAGATAGATTCAAGCATCCACCTTGTGAGAGGTTTTGATAAGCTAAGTACTGTTATCATTACTGCAGCACATTTATTATGGATCCCCATGAGTTCCTGCCAAGGCAGCAGCTATTCTTCCTGGGGTTTATTATGGATCCCCATTAGTTCCTGCCAAGGCAGCAGCTACTCTTCCTGGGGTTTTATGGATCCCCATTAGTTCCTGCCAAGGCAAAAGCTACTCTTCCTAGGGTCCAAACACATTAAAGCATTTACATCACACATAAAACAAAATATAAAACAATACATCATATAACATTATTACACCACTACAAATCTACAAAATGTATAATACCACCATACAACAATATTACAATGTACGTGTGTGTAGAGTGCGTGTGCTAGCCTGTATGTGTAGTATGCTTGTGTCTGTACCTGTGTTTGTGTCTCTTCACAGTACCTGCGGTTCCATAAGGTGTATTTGTATCTGTTTGTTTTTGCATCAGTTACATGATGTGGAATACAGTTCCATGTAGTCATGGTTCTATGCAGTACTGTGCACCTCCCATAGTCTGTTCTGGACTTGGGGTTTGTGAAGAGACCTCTGGTGGCATGTCTTGTGGGGTATGCATGGGTGTCAGCTTGTCAATACTTCTTACAAGTAGTGATGAAGTCAATCTCTCCTCCACTTTGAGCCATGAGAGATTGTTAGCTCTCCGTCGACATGTAAGGGCCATCCGTGCTGCCCTGTTCTGAGCCAATTGTAATTTTTCTAAGTTTCTCTTTGTGTTGAGTAATCCGCATACATAGTGTCATGGCAATGACTATTTTATTACAGTGCGAAAGTATTCGGCCCCCTTGAACTTTGCGACCTTTTGCCACATTTCAGGCTTCAAACATAAAGATATAAAACTGTATTTTTTTGAAGAATCAACAACAAGTGGGACACAATCATGAAGTGGAACAACATTTATTGGATATTTTAAACTTTTTTAACAAATCAAAAACTGAAAAATTGGGCGTGCAAAATTATTCAGCCCCCTTAAGTTAATACTTTGTAGCACCACCTTTTGCTGCGATTACAGCTGTAAGTCGCTTGGGGTATGTCTCTATCAGTTTTGCACATCGAGAGACTGAAATGTTTTCCCATTCCTCCATGCAAAACAGCTCGAGCTCAGTGAGGTTGGATGGAGAGCATTTGTGAACAGCAGTTTTCAGTTCTTTCCACAGATTCTCGATTGGATTCAGGTCTGGACTTTGACTTGGCCATTCTAACACCTGGATATGTTTATTTTTGAACCATTCCATTGTAGATGTTGCTTTATGTTTTGGATCATTGTCTTGTTGGAAGACAAATCTCCGTCCCAGTCTCAGGTCTTTTGCAGACTCCATCAGGTTTTCTTCCAGAATGGTCCTGTATTTGGCTCCATCCATCTTCCCATCAAGTTTAACCATCTTCCCTGTCCCTAATGAAGAAAAGCAGGCCCAAACCATGATGCTGCCACAACCATGTTTGACAGTGGGGATGGTGTGTTCGGGGTGATGAGCTGTGTTGCTTTTACACCAAACATAACGTTTTGCATTGTTGCCAAAAAGTTCAATTTTGGTTTCATCTGACCAGAGCACCTTCTTCCACATGTTTGGTGTGTCTCCCAGGTGGCTTGTGGCAAACTTTAAACAACACTTTTTATGGATATCTTTAAGAAATGGCTTTCTTCTTGCCACTCTTCCATAAAGGCCAGATTTGTGCAATATACGACTGATTGTTGTCCTATGGGCAGAGTCTCCCACCTCAGCTGTAGATCTCTGCAGTTCATCCAGAGTGATCATGGGCCTCTTGGCTGCATCTCTGATCAGTCTTCTCCTTGTATGAGCTGAAAGTTTAGAGGGACGGCCAGGTCTTGGTAGATTTGCAGTGGTCTAATATTCCTTCCATTTCAATATTATCGCTTGCACAGTGCTCCTTGGGGTGTTTAAAGCTTGGGAAATCTTTTTGTATCCAAATCCGGCTTTAAACTTCTTCACAACAGTATCTCGGACCTGCCTGGTGTGTTCCTTGTTCTTCATGATGCTCTCTGCACTTTTAACAGACCTCTGAGACTATCACAGTGCAGGTGCATATATGCGGAGACTTGATTACACACAGGTGGATTGTATTTATCATCATTAGTCATTTAGGTCAACATTGGATAATTCAGAGATCCTCACTGAACTTCTGGAGAGAGTTTGCTGCACTGAAAGTAAAGGGGCTGAATAATTTTGCACGCCCAATTTTTCAGTTTTTGATTTGTTAAAAAAGTTTGAAATATCCAATAAATGTCGTTCCACTTCATGATTGTGTGCCACTTGTTGTTGATTCTTCACAAAAAAATACAGTTTTATATCTTTATTGTTTGAAGCCTGAAATGTGGCAAAAGGTCGCAAAGTTCAAGGGGGCCGAATACTTTCGCAAGGCACTGTATATCAATTAACTATGTTTAATTATTACGTGATTAAATTAATCATGTAACAATTAACTCATTCATAACTTGGGGCACCATGGAAAAAAAATGGTTTAATGAGTTACCATTTTCTGAATTAACTAAAGAATATATCAGAATATATTATCATACCAGTCATCCATTAATCATTATTACCTCATATTAGCCTCATATCTGTACAAACCCTAGTCTAAAATGTATGATTTAGCGATGCACACATTGGCTTAATTATTTATTTACTAACTAAATAATCACACAGAAATACATAAACAAACACACACACAAGGATAACGTTGATTACTAACATAATGCAATGAGAAGTCCCTAGTTGACTAAACCAATATGACGGCTTGTTACAGGAGAAAAAAGGAGAAACAAAGAAATTCAACTATCGTACATACAGTTGAATAATACGCTCATCGTAAATATGTATATTTAGCACCCTAACAACCGCTCATTCAGATTTAGAAATGCAACATATATTTACACTTGTATGTCTTTGTCATCTCTCTGTTGAAACCTGGTCCGTCTATGGGGAGTAATTCGACAGAAGTCTCTGGTTTATCCGCCAGAGGTCACAATGTCCTTTGTAGTTGTAGGCTTATTTGTCTCTAATTATTTTTTAGACCGGGTCCTTTAGGTGTACGCGGTTGTCTTTGGTCAAGTTTACTAGACTAACAGCACTTAAACAGCTGCAACTGAATCTTCCGTCGTAGTCTAGAGATGTTCTTTTTTTCTCGTGTTGAGAGTTTCTAACCATTTCGTGACGTTCAGCTCACGATGTCAGTCATGCTGGTCTGTATTTAAATTGCAACCATTTCAACGTATTCAGCTTGCGCTGGTCTAATGTAAATTTAGTTAAAAAGTCCTTTTATGCCCTCTGGAAAAAGGTGCATTCCATCCTGTTGGCATAATGTCTGTGCTCACGTGGGGCTGGTTTCTGACTTGGTAAAACTTTATATGACAACAATTATCTCATTTAGAAGTCTAAAATCACATTGCCCTCTTTTCACAAATAGTTTCATATTTAACCTCTCTAGGACGCTACGGTCCCACCTGGCCAACATCTGGTGAAATTGCAGAGCGCCAAATTCAAAAACAGAAATACTCCTAATAAAAATTCATAACACATACAAGTGTTGTACATCAGCTTAAAGATTAACTTATTTTTAATCCAAACGTTGTGTCAGATTTCAAAAAGGCTTTACGGCGAAAGCATACCATGCGATTATCTGAGGACAGCGCAGCCTACCACACAAAACATTAAAAACAGTTACCAGCCAAGTAGAGGAGTAACAAAAGTCAGAAATAGCTATAAAATTAATAACTTTTCTTTGATGATGTTCATATGGTTGCACTCACAAGACTCCCAGTTACACAATAAATGTTTGTTTTGTTCGATAAAGCGCCCCTTTATATCCAAAAACCTCAGTTTTGTTGGCGCATTTTGTTCAGTAATCCATTGGCTCAAAGGCAGTCACAAAAGGCAGACGAAAAATCCCAAAAGTGTCAGTAAAGTTCATAGAAACATGTCAAACAATGTTTATAATCAATCTTCAGGTTGTTTTTAGACATAATAATCAATAATATTTCAACAATAGCTTCGTCAATATAAAATAAAAACAAGAAAGTCGTGTGCAGCAAACAGCTCTGGGACTTCTCAGGGTCCACTCACTCAGAGGCCTCTTACTCCCTTATTTTTCAGAATACAAGCCTGAAACAAATTTGAAAGACTGTTGACATCTAGTGGAAGCCATAGGAAGTGCAATCTGATTCCTAAGTCATTGGATACTGTTTTGGCAGTCAATGAAAAAAAATCCCACTTCCTGGATGGATTTTTCTCAGGTTTTAGCCTGCCATATCAGTTCTGTTATACTCACAGACATTATGTTAACAGTTTTGGAAACTTTAGAGTGTTTTCTATCAAAATGTATCAATTATGTGCATAGCCTAGCTTCCTAGCTTCTGGGCCTGAGTGACAGACAGTTTACTTTGGGCACACTTTTCACCTTGGGCACTGATATCACAAAACAATACATTTGACAGAATTTATTGTTTGGAACCCCACCAACCATTCCAAATGTTTGGATTTGAAAACTAGTGGTCCAATGTCCAATCTTTTGATCTTTGAAGTTTTTGCAAGAGTCTCTGTCAACACACAGGATTTTTTTTGACTCCATACTGCAGTGCAAGAGAGAGAAAGTTTACGACTGGTCGTTAAGTCATAAAACTGGCACATCTTTGATCCTCACCCAGGAGCGAGAGTCATGACAATAGACACACTAGCTCTACTCAAAACCAGTGGCATTTCATTATTAAATATTGAAAAAAGATAGGGGCCTGGACAGCTGCCCTGGAGAATTCCTGACTCTGGCTGGATTATGTTGAAGACGTTTCCACACTGAAGTCCCACAACATTTGTATAATCAATTTCTTTCAGCCAATCATCAGTCATTTGTGTGTATGCTGTGCTTGTTAAATGTCCCTCCCTATAAGCCTGCTGAAAGTATGTGGTCAATTTGTTTACGGTAAAATAGCATTGTATTTGGTCAAACACAATTTTTTCCAAAGGTTTACTGTGGGTTGGTAACAGGCTGATTGCACGGATATTTGAGCCAGTAAAAGGGACTGTACTATTCTCGTGTAGTGGAATGACTTTTGCTTCCCTCCAGGCCTGAGGGCATACACTTCCTAGTAGGCTTAGAATTAAGTTGTCCAAGTTGTCACACCAAGGTGGCTTGTCATTGTTGATAGACAACAATTATTGTTTCACTTCTTCTACACTCACTTTACGGAATTCAAAACGACAATGCTTGTCTTTAATTTGCTCACTTGTACATGGATGTGTAGTGTCGACATTTGTTGCTGGCATGTCATGCCTAAGTTTGCTAATCTTGCCAATGAAAAAAGGTAGTTGGCAATATCAGTTGGTTTTATGATGGATAAGCAATCTGATTCATTGAATGATGGAGCTGAGTTTGCCTTTTTGACCAAACTGTCATTTAATGTGCTCTAAAGCTTTTTACTATCATTCTTTATATAATGTATTTTCATAGTATAGTAGTATATTTTCTTATTCTTTTTACTCAGTTTGGTCACATGATTTCTCAATTTGCAGTACGTTTGACAATCAGTTGTGCAGCCAGACATATTTTCCATTCTTTTTGGCTCATCCCTTTCAACCATTCCGTCAATCCAAGGGGATTTAACAATTGTTACAGTCATAACATAACAGTTACAGTCATAACAGTAATAACAGTTTTACAGTCCTTTTCTTAATGGGTGCGTACTTATTAGTAACTGGAATAAGCAATTTCATAAATGTGTGAAGTGCAGCTTCTGGTTGCTCCTCATTGCACACCACAGACCAGACTAGCCAGTCAATATTGGCATTTCACACGTATTATCCAGATGCTGACTGTTAACACTTGGTGGTCTATAGCAGCTTCCATTAAGAATGGGCTTTAGGTGAGGCAGATTAACCTGTAGCCATGTTACTTCAACAGTTTTTAACATGAGATCTTCTTTAAGCTTTACAGGAATGTGTTTCTGAATATATACCGCAACACCGCCCCCATTGGCATTTATGTATTTTCTCTAGACGTTATAACCATGCATTTGCTACCACTGTATAATCAAAGGTATTATCTAAGTGAGTTTCAGAGATGAATATGAATGTCATCTGCTTTTCAGAAGTAGACATGCTCATGATATTTATGCTTGAGCTGATAGTACAGGGTGAGCTGCACACAGTGGACTTCCTACCAGTGAATACAGTGTAGTTGTATTGAATACAGTGAACATGCCTACAATGAATGTAGCTGTATTGACTAAAGTGAACACAGTAATGCTAATTGAGAAGAGTAAAGCACGTGTCAGTTGTTACAGTATAATTTACTCTAAAGGCATTTTATCCCTAATTACACGTTTGTTATTAAATGTTATTGCTGCCAAGTGTGGAGGTCGCTTTACACCAGAGAGGGTGAAGCAGATCCAGGTTTAAACTAATATGTTTACCCCCTCCATTTGAAACTTGACCCTTCCTCTTGGTCAGAATAATAAATATACTGAACGAAAATAGAAATGCAACGTGTAAAATGTTGGTCCCATGTTTCATGAGCTGAAATAAAAGATCCCAGCCATTTTCCATACCCACAAAAAGCGTATTTCTCTCAAATTTTGTGCACAAATTTGTTTACATCCCTCTTAGTGCACATTCCTCCTTTGCGAAGATAATCCATCCACCTGACAGGTGTGGCATATCAAGAAGCTGATTAAACAGCATGATCATTACACAAGTGCACCTTGTGCTGGGGACAATGAAAGGCCATTCTAAAATGTGCAGTTTTGTCACACAGCACAATGCCACAGCGTTTTGAAGGAGTGTGTAATTCGCATGCTGACTGCAGGAATGTTCACCAGAGCTGTTGCCAGAGAATTGTATGTTCATTTCTCTACAAACGCCTCACGTGTATGGCGTCGTATGGGCTTTATCTTGGCCAGGTCGCAGTTGCAAACGAGCCTACCAGGTTATATAAAGTTGAAATAAAATAAATAAAAAATGGGCAAGCGGTTTGCTGACGTCAACGTTGTGAACAGAGTGCCCATGGTGGCGGTGGGGTTATGCTATGCTACGGACAATGAACACAATTGCATTTTATCAATGGCAATTTGAATGCACAGAGATATCGTGACGAGATGCCCATTTTCGTGCCATTCATCCGCCGCCATCAGAATGATAATTCACGGCCCCTTGTCGCAAGGATCTGTACACAATTCTTAACGTCTCAGTTCCTACATGGCCTGCATACTCACCAGACATGTCCCCCATTGAGCATGTTTGGGATGCTCTGTATAGCGTGTTTGGGATGCTCTGTATAGCGTGTTCCAGTTCCTGCCAATATCAAGCAACTTCGCGCAACCATTGAAGAGAAGTGGGACCACATTCCACAGGCCACAATCAACAGCCTCATCAACTTTTTGCGAAGGAGATGTGTCACACTGCATAAGGCAAATAGTGGTCACAACAGATAATGACTGGTTTTCTGATTAACGCCACTCATTTTTTTTAAGGCGTTTGTGACCAAAATATGCATACACTATATATAAAAAAGTATGTGGAAACCCCTTCAAATTAGTAAATTTGGCTATTTCAGCCAAACCCATTGCTGACAGGTATAGAAAATCAAGCTCACTACCATGGAATCTCCATAGACAAACATTGGCAGTAGAATGGCCTTACTGAAGAGCTCAGTGACTTTCACCGTGACACTGTCGTAGGATGACACCTTTCCAACAAGTCAGTTTGTCAAATTTGTGCCCTGCTAGAGCTTCCCCAGTCAACTGTATGTGCTGTTATTGTGAAGTGGAAACGTCTAGGAGCAACAACGGCTCAGCCGCAAAGTGGTAGTCCACACAAGCTCACAGAACAGGACTGCAGAGTGCTGAAGCAAGAAGCCCGTAAAAATTGCCTGTCCTCGGTTGCAACACTCACTACCGAGTTCCAAACTGCCTCGAAGAAACGTCAGCAAAATAACTGTTTGTCGGGAGCTTCAAGAAGTGGGTTCACCACGCTCAATGCCAAGCGTTGGATGTAGTGGTGTAAAGCTCATTGCCATTGGACTCTGGAGCAGTGGAAACACTTTCTCTGGAGTGATGAATCACGCTTTACCATCTAGCAGTCTGTTAGACAAATCTAGAATTGGCAGATGCCAGGAGAACGCTACCTGCCTGAATTCATAGTGTCAACTGTAAAGTTTGGTGGAGGAGGAAAAATGGTCTGGGGCTGTTTTTCATGGTTCAGGCTAGGGCTCTTAGTTCCAGTGAAGGGAAATCTTAATGCTACACAGGGCTGTGCAATTCCAGTCCTTGGGGCCTGATTGGTGTCACACTTCCCCCCCCTCCCTAGCAAACACACCTAATTTAAACAAATTGCATTTTTAACTGAAGATCGTGATTAGTTGATTTTTGGAGTCAGGTGTGTTAGCTGGGACTGACAGGTGTGTTAGCTGGGACTGACAGGTGTGTTAGCTGGGTCTGGGGCAAAATTGTGACACCAATCAGGCCCCCGAGGACTGGAGTTGCCCAGGCCTGCCGGCTACAGCATACTAAGACATTCTGGACAATTCTGTGCTTCTAGCTTCGTGGCTAGAGTTTGGGGAAGGTGCTTTCCTGTTTTAGCATGACAATGCCCCTGTGCACAAAGCGAGGTCCAAACAGAAATGGTTTGTCGAGATCTGTATGGAAGAACTTGACAAGCCTGCACTGAGCCCTGACCTCAACCCCATCTAACATCTTTGGGATGAATTGGAATGCAGACTGCAAGCCAGGCCTAATCACCCAACATTAGTGCCTGACCTCACTAATGCTCTTGTGGCTGAATGGAAGCAACTCCCAGCAGCGATGTTCCAACATCTAGTGGAGACCTTCCCAGAAGAGTGGTGGCTGTTATAGCAGTAAAGGAGGGACCAACTCCATATTAATGCCCATGATTTTGGAATGAGATGTTCGACGTGCAGGCGTCCACTTTTGGTCTTGTATTGTATCTGTATTCTCAGTGATTTGAAATCCATAGATTAAGGCCTAATGCAATTATTTCAATTGACTGATTTCCTTATATGAACTGCAACTCAGTAAATTTTTTGCAATTGTTGCATGTTGTCATAGACTGTTCTCTCTGCTACCACACAGCAACCGGTACCGGAGCACCAAGTCTAGGACCAAAAGGCTCCTTAACAGCTTCTACCCTCAAGCAATAAGACTGCTGAACAATTCATCAAATGGCCATCCTGACTATTTACATTGACACGCTTCCCTTTGTTTTTACACTACTGGTACTCGCTGTTTATTATCTATGCATTGTCACTTTACCCCTACCTACATGTACATAATAACTTGACTAACTTGTACCCCTGTACATTGACTCGGTACCGGTACCCCCCCGTATACAGCCTCGTTATTTTTATTGTGTTACTTTTTAATTTAGTTAATTTAGTAAATATTTTCTTAACTCTTTCATGAACTGAATTGTTGGTTAAGGGCCTTACATAAGCATTTCACGGTAAGGTCTACCTGTTGTATTTGGAGCATGTGACAAGTAAAATTTGATTTGATGTTGCATCTAAATTTTTGTTCAGTGCATCTACACCATTTCCCATTAGAACACATATATAGAAGGAAAAACTACAACCTCCTCCTCTTTGTTGCTCTCGCTCGGAATCCATCCATCCATCCCTCCCTCCCTCCGTCCATCCATCCATCCATCCATCCATCCATCCATCCATCCATCCCTCCATCCATCCATCCATCCATCCCTCCCTCCCTCCCTCCATCCATCCATCCATCCATCCATCCATCCATCCATCCATCCATCCATCCATCCACGCCTTAATTGAGGCGCGCTCCAGCGATGTTTCGAGCAATGTTTATCACAGTGGTAACGTTGCTACCCCTGTGGATCATGATTGTGTTGTATTGCGTGATTAACATAACAACAGAGCGCCGGCTTTAGTTTTAATTCCGCTAACACTGGACCCGACTCTGCTTTGGCTCATTTTAACTGGGATTAGCAGGTGTGGGCAGGCAGCTAATGTCATCCCCCGCCTGAGAGGCTGATCTCTTCTGGGAGGACCCCCATCCGGACACTCCCTCTAAGAGGAGTCCCAGCGTTAGCCCTTAGTCTGTCATACCCCCCACAGTGGGTGTCCACCCAACCCCAGAGTGCCTGCCCTCCTACTGCTCGGCTAGCTAGCGGTTAGCGCTGTCCTTCAGGCTAATGTATAGGTGGGTCACTGTTGCTCATTGAGCGCCAGGCGGGCATGCTGCTGCTGATGGAACACTAGTCTATGCCTCTCAGTGGGCGCTTAATGGAATCTACAGCCCGGCGGGGCAACAAGGCTCCTTGGGGGTGTGGGGGGGGGGGCAGAGACAACATGAGAGAGCGTGTAAGAGGAAGCGACAACATGTCTGCCGACTCAGCTGAAAGAGAGCAGCGAGGGAGAAGGAGGAGGAGAGGAGGCATAGATGGATGTGGGCAGAAGAGATTAGGCAGAATAATAAAAGGATACTTGGCAGTGCTTAACTAATATGTTGGGTAATCTGAAGATGATGCACTGAGAGAGGAAATGTCAGCTGTGTGTGTGTGTGTGTGTGTGTGTGCAACTGCGTGACTATGCAGCTGTGTGTGTTTTCGTGTGTGTGTCTTAGTGTGTGTTTGCTGTAGTCAGGCCCACTGAAAGCAATCTAAAAGCCTCTTAAGCAAACAGTGGCAGAGCCGTGGAAAAGGAATTTCAAGCCTCTTTAAATGAATAGCCCGACTACTGACAGTGAGCGCCTGCTGGAGACTAATAGTCAGTAAAGTCTTGCTACACACATACAGTATATCACAAAAGTGAGTACATCCCCTCACATTTTTGTAAATATTTGAGTACATCTTTTCATGTGACAACACTGAAGAAATGACTCTTTGCTACAATGTAAAGTAGTGAGTGTACAGCTTGTATAACAGTGTAAATTTGCTGTCCCCTCAAAGTAACTCAACACACAGCCATTAATGTCTAAACCGCTGGCAACAAAAGTGAGTATACCCCTAAGTGAAAATGTCCAAATTGGGCCCAAAGTGTTAATATTTTGTGTGGCCACCATCATTTTCCAGCACTGCCTTAACCGTCTTGGGCATGGAGTTCACCAGAGCTTCACAGGTTTCCACTGGAGTCCTCTTCCACTCCTCCATGACGACATCATGGAGCTGGTGGATTTTAGAGACCTTGCACTCCTCCACCTTCCGTTTTAGGATGCCCCACAGATGCTCAATAGGGTTTAGGTCTGGAGACATGCTTGGCTAGTCCATCACCTTTACCCTCAGCTTCTTTAGCAAGGCAGTGGTCGTCTTGGAGGTGTGTTTGGGGTCGTTATCATGTTGGAATACTGCCCTGCAGCCCAGTCTCCGAAGGGAGGGGATCATGCTCTGCTTCAGTATGTCACAGTACATGTTGGCATTCATGGTTCCCTCAATGAACTGTAGCTCACTAGTGCCAATGAAGTCTAGCTCACTCATGCAGCCCCAGACCATGACACTCCCACCACCATGCTTGACTGTTGGCAAGACACACTTGTCTTTGTACTCCTCACCTGGTTGCCGCCACACACGCTTGACACCATCTGAACCAAATAAGTTTATCTTGGTCTCATCAGACCACAGGACATGGTTCCAGTAATCCATGTCCTTAGTCTGCTTGTCTTCAGCAAACTGTTTGCGGGCTTTCTTGTGCATCATCTTTAGAAGAGGCTTCCTTCTGTGACGACAACCATGCAGACCAATTTGATGCAGTGTACGACGTATGGTCAGAGCACTGACAAGCTGACCCCCCACCCATTCAACCTCTGCAGCAATGCTGGCAGCACTCATACGTCTACTTCCCCAAGACAACCTCTGGATATGACGCTGAGCACGTGCACTCAACTTCTTTGGTCGACCATGGCAAGGCCTGTTCTGAGTCGAACTTGTCCAGTTAAACCACTGTATGGTCTTGGCTACTGTGCAGCAGCTCAGTTTCAGGGTCTTGGCAATCTTCTTATAGCCCAGGCCATCTTTATGTAGAGCAACAATTCTTTTTTTCAGATCCTCAGAGTTCTTTGCCATGAGGTGCCATGTTGAACTTCCAGTGACCAGTCAGTATGAGGGAGTGTGAGAGCGATGACACCAAATTTAACACACCTGCTCCCCATTCACACCTGAGACCTTGTAACACTAACGAGTCACATGACACCGGGGAGGGAAAATGGCTAATTGGGCCCAATTTGGACCTTTTCACTTAGTGGTGTACTCACTTTTGTGGCCAGAGGTTTAGACATTAATGGCTGTGTGTTGAGTTATTTTGAGGGGACAGCAAATTTACACTGTTATACAAGCTGTACACTCACTACTTTACATTGTAGCAAAGTGTCTTACTTCAGTGTTGTCACATGAAAAGATAAACTCACATATTTACAAAAATGTGAGGGGTATTCTCACTTTTGTGATATACTGTACATACACGTACACAGACACACACACACTCATGCATGTACAGTAAGTACACACACAGTCTGCTGAGGATATATGATGGCTTGTGACTCTAATGCCTGGCCGATATGCCCAGTACAGTGGCTTGCAAAAGTATTCATCCCCATTCACATTTTTCCTATTTTGTTGCCTTACAACCTGGAATTAAAATATAATTTTTTGGGGGGGGGTTTGTATCATTTGATTTACACAACATGCCTACCACTTTGAAGATGCAAAATATTTTTTATTGTGACACAAACAAGAAATAAGACAAAAAAACTGAAAACTTGAGTGTGCATAACTACTCACCCCCCCAAACTCAATACTTTATAGAGCCACCTTTTGCAGAAATTACAGATGCAAGTCTCTTTGAGTATGTCTCTAGGCTTGGCACATCTAGCCACTGGGATGTTTGCCCATTCCTCAAGGCAAAACTGCTTCAGCTCCAGGTTCTGCAATACCTATTGGCCTGGACCCTTTTACTGCCTACACGGAGCCCTGCCGATCCAACACGACTGGTCTGCCGACGTAACCGTCCAAGGGGTCTACAACACACTTCTTCTGTCGCGACGTCCTGCTAAGGCCCTTCTGCTAGCTGTCTAAATCGCTGTGTCTCCAGCTTGCCTAGCTACCCACTGGTCCCTATGATCACTTGGCTACGCATGCCTCTCGCTAATATCAATATGTCTTTTCCATTACGGTCTTGGTTAGTGATTATTGTCTTATTTCACTGTAGAGCCTCCAGCCCTGCTCAATATGCCTTAGCTAGCTCTTTTGTTTCACCTCCCACACATGGGGTGACCTCACCTGGTCTAAATGATGTCTCTAGAGACAAAACCTCTCTCATTGTCTCTAGGTTTACCTCCACAGTTTTCACATCCTACCATTCCCTTGTCTGTACATTATGCCTTGAATCTATTCTTCCGCGCCCAGAAACCTGCTCCTATAACTCTCTGTTCCGAACACACTAGACGACCAGTTCTTATACCCTTGACCTACTCCTCCTCTGTTCCTCTGGTGATGTAGAGGTTAACCCAGGCTCTGTAGCCCCCTGTACTACACCTATTCCCCAGACGCTCTCATTTGTTGACTTCTGTAACCGTAAAGGCCTTGGTTTCATGCATGTTAACATCAGAAGCCTCCTCCCTAAGTTTGTTTTATTCACTGCTTTAGCACACTCCGCCAACCCTGATGTCCTAGCCCTGTCTGAATCCTGGCTTAGGAAGGCCACCAAAAATTCTGAAAAATCCATCCCCCAACTACAACATTTTCCATCAAGATAGAACTGCCAAAGGGGGTGACGTTGCAATTTACTGCAGAGATAGCCTGCAGAGTTATGTCTTACTATCCAGGTTCGAGCTTCTACTTTTAAAAATCCACCTTTCCAGAAATAAGTCTCTCACTGTTGCCACTTGTTATAGACCCCCCTCAGCACCCAGCTGTGCCCTGGACACAATAAGCAAATTGATTGCCCCCCCATCTATCTTCAGAGTTCGTACTGTTAGGTGACCTAAACTGAGGGGCCATCCTACCCCTCAATACTTTAAAACGCTCCCTAAAATACTTCAGTGAGCAGGCCTTTCTAATCGACCTGGCCCGGGTATCCTGAAAGGATATTGACCTCATCCCGTCAGTAGAGGATGCCTGGTTGTTCTTTAACCTCTCTTGGGTAGGGGGCAGTATTTTCACGTCCAGATGAAAAGCGTGCCCAAAGTAAACTGCCTGTTACTCAGGGCCAGAAGCTATGATATGCATATAATTGGTAGATTTGGATGGAAAACACTCTAAAGTTTCTAAAACTGTTACATTTATGTCTGTGAGTATAACAGAACTGATAGGGCAGGCAAAACCCAGAGGACAAACCATCCCCCCAAAAAAATATTCAGCCTACCACTGTTTTCAATGGCTGTCACATATATTATAAGGCAAAATCATCCCCGGTTGCAGTTCCTAGAGCTTCCACTAGATGTCAACAGTCTTTAGAAAGAGTTTCATGCTGGTTTTTGAAAAAATGAGCCAGAAATTGTAGTTTTTCTAGGTAGCTCCCATTTTGGCTGTAGTGTTTCCAAACGCGTGGAAGAGAGCGAGTTCTTTGGTTTTTCTCTCTGGTAAAGACAATAACGATTCTCAGTCTTACATTTTAGACTTTATTTGCGTATTAGGGTACCTAAGATTTGATTATAAATGTTGATTGACTTGTTTTGAAAAGTTTATTAGTAACGTTTGGGATTAATTTTGTATGCATTTTGATGGAGGGAAACTGGGTGGATTAATGACTGAAGCGCGAGCAGCTAAACTGAGTTTTTATGGATATAAAGAAGGACATTATCAAACAAAATGACCATTTGTGATGTATCTGGGACCTTTTGGAGTGCCAACAGAAGAAGATCATAAAGGTAAGGTATTTATTATATCGCTATTTCTGACTTTCATGGCGCACCTGCCTGGTTGAAATACGTTTTTCATGCTTTTGTACGCGGGGCGCTGTCCTTCGATAATCGCATGGTGTGCTTTCGCCGTAAATATTTTTTGGAATCTGACACAGCGGCTGGATTAACAAGAAGTTAAGCTTTATTTTGATGTATTACACTTGTGATTTTATGAAAGTTAAATATTTATAATTCTGGAGTTTGAATTTTGTGCTCTGCAATTTCACCAGATGTTGGCCAGGTGGGATGCTACCATAAGAACAGATATAGCCCCTGGTTCACGCGGCAGGGTAGCCTAGTGGTTAGAGCGTTGGACTAGTAACCGGAAGGTTGCAAGTTCAAATCCCCAAGCTGACAAGGTACAAATCTGTCGTTCTGCCCCTGAACAGGCAGTTAACCCACTGGCAATCATTGAAAATAAGAATTTGTTCTTAACTGACTTGCCTAGTTAAATAAAGGTAAAATAAAAAAATTTGCTTCAAAAAGCCCCCACAATATGCAACTTTTCAGGGAAGTCAGGAACCAATATACACAGTCAGTTAGGACAGCAAAGGCTAGCATTTCAAGCAGAAATGCTGCACTGAGGCTAGGAAACACTGTCACCACCGATAAATCTACGATAATCAAGAATTTCAATAAGGATTTTTCTACAGTCAGCCATGCTTTCCACCTGGCTACCCCTACCCCGGCCAACAACTCTGCACCCCCCGCAGCAACCTGCCTAAGCCCCCCCCCCCCCCCGCTTCTTCTTCACCCAAATAGCTGATTTTCTGAAAGAGCTGCAAAATCTGGACCCCTACAAATCAGCAGGGCTAGATCATCTGGACCCTCTCTAAAATTATCTGCTGCAATTGTTGCAAACCCTATCACTAGCCTGTTTAACCTCTTTCGTATTGTCTGAGATCCCTAAAGATTGGAAAGCTGCCGCGGTCATCCCCCTCTTCAAAGGGGGAGACACTCTAGACCCAAACTATTACTGTAAGGGTGCTGGGCTGGCACAACACGCCCTGGCTGGATGCCTACTCTCGCATGTCACAACCCAAAAGTGAAACCCAGGCTACCTAAGTATGATTCTCAATCGGGGACAACAATTGACTGCTGCCTCTGATTGAGAACCATACTAGGCCAAACTCAAAAACCAACATTGGAAAACAAACACAGACTGCCCACCCAACTCACACCCTGACTAATACTAAAACAAAGATATAATAACAGAGCTAAGGTCAGAACGTGACAGTTACAGACCGATATCCATCCTGCCCTGCCTTTCTAAAGTCTTCAAAAGCAAAGTTAACAAACAGATTTCGAATCATTAACAAACCATTTTGAATTCCAGCTACCTTCTCAGCTATGCAATCTTGTTTCCGAGCTGGTCATATTAAGCATCTCCAATCCAAAATTAAATATTTAATCAGCTTCCTCTTTCACAAAACAAAGCCTCCTTCACTCATGCTGCCAAACATACCCGCGTAAAACTGACTATCCTACCGATCCTTGACTTTGGCGATGTCATTTACAAAATAGCCTCTGACACTCTACTCAGCAAATTGGATGTAGTCTTTCACAGTGCCATCCGTTTTGTCACCAAAGCCCCATATACTACCCACCACTGCAACCTGTATGCTCTCGTTGGTTGGCCCTCGCTTCATAAACCCACTGGATCCAGGTCATCTATAAGTCTTTGCTAGGTAAAGCCCCGCCTTATCTCAGCTCACTGGTCACAATAGCAGCACCCACCCGTAGCACGTGCTCCAGCAGGTATATTTCACTGGTCATCCCCAAAACCAACTCCTACTTTGGCCACCTTTCCTTCCAATTCTCTGCTGCCAATGACTGGAACGACTTGCAAAAGTCACTGAAGCTGGAGTCTTATATCTCATCTCACTCCCTAACAATAAACATCAGCTGTCAGAGCAGCTTACTGACCACTGTACCTGTACACACCCCATCTGTAAATAGCCCACCCAACTTCCCCATCCCCATATTGTTATTTTTTTGCTCTTTCGCACCCCACTATTTAAAAAGATAAATTTTACCTTTATTTAATAAATCTTCTTAGGGCTAGGCCCCTTTTTTCCCCTTAATTTCCGCCTGAAAGACATGCCCAAAATAACCTGCCTGTTGCTCAGGCCCTGAAGCCAGGATATGTCTATAATTGGTACCATTGGAAAGAAAACACATTGAAGCTTGTAAATGTTGACATAATGTAGGAGAATGTAACACAATAGATATGGTAGGAGAAAATCCAAAGAAAAACCAACCAGATTTTTTTTTTTAGAGACCGTCCTCTTACAATGGCAAGTTTAAGGTCCTACTGAAAATTAGCTCCCTGGATGCAATTCCTATGGCTTCCACAGTGTGTCAGCAGTCTATGTTCAAGGTTTCAGGCTTGTAACTTCAAAAACAAATAAGAAATATCAGTTTTAGTACAGGGACACAGTCTTGGAAATTTGTGTTTGCCATGAAGACAGGACACACCTGCTAAAATCAGTTTCCTATTGAACATACGTAAGAAGTACGTTAAGTAAGAAATATTATAGTTTGATTACATTTGAGAGTATCTGCAGAGTAAATAGAAACGTATTTTGACATGTTGGATTACTCAAATCGATGGCAAAAACAGATTTTATCTAACAAAACAACACTACATGTTATAGCTGGGACACTTTGGATGACAAATCAGATAAAGATTTTCAAAAAGTAAGTGAATAAATATTTAATCGCTATTTGTGAATTTATGAAACCTGTGCCGGTAAAAACATATTTTGATGTGGGGCGCTGTCCTCAAACAATCGCATGGCATGTTTTCGCTGTAATAGCTACTGTAAATCAGACAGTGCAATTAGATTAACAAGAATTTAAGCTTTCAACCGATATAAGACACATCTGTACCTAAATGTTTCAATTCCATAATTTGTATTATTATTTATTTGAATTGGGCACCCTCCAGTTTCACAGGAAGTTGTCCTGCTTGCAAGACGCCTAGCTCTAACTAGGCAAGTCAGTTAAGAACAAATTCTTATTTTTAGTGGGAACAGAGTGTTAACTGCCTTGTTCAGGGGGAGAATGACAGATTTTTACCTTGTCAGCTCAGGGATTTGATATTGCAAACTTTCGGTAACTAGTCCAAAACTCTAACCACTAGGCCACCTACCCCCAAGTATCTCTACTTGCACATCATCGTCTGCACATCTATCACTCCAGTGTTAATGCTAAATTGTAATTATTTTGCCACTATGGCCTATTTATTGCCTTACCCCCCGAATCTGACTACATTTGCACACACTGTATATAGATTTTTCTATTGTGTTATTGACTGTATGTTTGTTTATCCCATGTGTAACTCTGTGTTGTTGTTTTTGTCGCTCTGCTTTGCTTTATCTTGGTCATGTCGCAGTTGTAAATGAGAACTTGTTCTGAGCTGGCCTACCTTGTTAAATAAAGGTTAAATAAAAATATATACAAAATATTATTTACATGAAGAATACAATTGAACAAAGCTGAATAAAATATAAATATTTTCTCCATACGATTTGAGGGAGTGCAGCTGTTCTGCGTTGAGCGGTTAACAAAGTAATAGGTACTCCAGATGCTTAATTTAGAGTTTTTAATGTAAATTTAGTTGTTATACAAACGGTGGGCTATATGTTTTGATTTTTAATACATTCTAAGCCTGCATGAAGAGACTGTAATAATGATTTGAAAAGTTGCTTGACAGGCATGAGCTCTGCTTTGTTTTTTGCGCAGGCTGTACACACTCCAATAGTCTCGCATTCACAATTTGATAATGCCTCGAATTTCACGGTGGCATCTCATTTGTGGCCGTAACGCAACTGCGCGCGTCCCTATCCAATTCCGAGGTGCACATTGAAGATATTGGAAGAACTGTTCAAGATGAGTACAGGATGAGTAGGCCTAACGAACAGCAAAAGCACTAACCTATGTCATTCTACTATCCCCCATAGTACAAAAGTCGACCTATTCCATTATGCGAGATAAATAAATATTCCAAACATGGTCTGGGACAGTTGTAGGGTGCGATAGATCCCAAGTTAATACAACCACTAGCATCAAAATGTGCAATACGTGACAGATCAGAAAGTGTAGCTTAAAACATTGATAAACTATTAGGCTTTCTTCCCATCATAAGCGCAGCAATGCACATATGGCAGTAGGCTATAAGCGTGAATGTTCCATTTGCAGAAAACACCATTATCAAACGTGACCTTAAAAGCAATTATGCATGTAATGCTTTTACTTTAAAGGTGCATTTTAATGGCGAAAATTATCTTCCCCAAACTTGAAACTCACGAGCTGCTTAGGCTCTACACCCCTTGTAAAGCTGATTTTAATTTTGCTCAAGTTTTTTGGCCACTTTAGTTGTGATACAAACCTTATTAAAACATATAGGCCTATTGTCATACCCTGATCTGGTTCACCTGTTCTTGTGATTGTCTCCACCCCCTCCAGGTGTTGCTTATTATCCCCGGTGTATATATCCCTGTGTTATCTGTCTCTCTGTGCCAGTTCGTCTTGTTTGCCAAGTCAACCAGCAGTTTTCCTTGCTCCTATTTTCCCCAGTCTCTGTTTGTTTCTAGTCCTCCTGGTTTTGACCCTTGCCTTTCCTGACTCTGAACCCGCCTGCCTGACCACTCTGCCTGTTCTGACTACCAACCTGCCTATCCCCTTGTTCTGTTTTGGACTCGCATCTGGTTTCTGACCCCTGCCTGGCCTGACCTCGAGACTGCCTATTGTCTGGTACTGTTTGGACTCTGACCTGGTCTATAAACTCTCGCCTGTCCCCGACCTACCTTTGCCTCCCTCCTTAGTTATTATAACAATCGGAGCTCAACCATCAATTGTCACCCATCAGACTATTCTTGTTTAATCTAGAATTTACATATACTAAATAATATGTGTGACATTAGTTTTGATTTAGAATGGACCATTATCATGCACCTGTATCGAAGCAAGGGAAAAAAATACATCTATGCACTTAAATAGCGAATGGAGGACGCTTTTACCCGTGGTTTATTTTCCTGCCAGCCAGGTAGGCTATACTCCTGTTGTAAAGAGAAGCAATGTGCTTAATATTATGAAAGTTCAGAAATAAATATAGTAGGCCTAGCCTATAGAAAGATTTTTGAATATGTTTGCATTGATGTCAGATTGATTAGAGGGACAATAGAGTGCTGAGTACCAGGCAGTTAGGAAGTTTGGTAGACCATTAGGCTTGGGGAAGCCTAATTGCTGTGACTAAACGGTCATGTGGAATTTGACTGCCTTCACAACTTGTGACCGTCAGTGTGGCGGTAACACGATCACCGCAACAGCCCTATTCGTGAGTTCTGTATGCTGCTACCAATCCTATATTATCTGAATTTCCCATTATATATTTTTCATGAACCCTCTAAATGGGATGATACATAATCCTCCCTCTCATCCCCGAGTCTCAAAAACAGAGAGAGAGAGAGAGAAAGAGTTAACATTCGCACTCCTTTAGACTTTCCCTCATTCTCTCCTTTTCATCCTTTTCATCCTTTCTGCTCCTCCCTTCCCTGCTTGGCCTCTGAGTCTCCTGATAAAACAAATGTATCCTGTGATGTCTTATCTTCTCTCATCTACCCAGGAAGGCAGCGCCTCAGTTTGTTTTACCTTTCCTGTCATTCCTGTGTGTGCGTTTTTGTCTGTGTGTGTGTGTGTGCTCCTGCCGCATTTGTGTGTGTGTTCCTGCCGTGTGTGTTTGAGTGTCAGCCAATGTATGTGTCTTCTCTTCCATCCCAGACTCCCAGCATTCCTTGCAATGGAACAAAGTTAATGGTGTGTTGATCCTGTACACGACCCCCAGTTTATCATACTCCATCATAGGTGGAGATTTTCACCCTAAAGAAGTGGAGAAATGTGTTGTTTCATATCAGGGATACAGCATTTCACTGCTGTGCTGACTGTCGCTGACTGAGTGTGTGTCCAAACCGTTTCTCTTGTCTGTGCTGGGGTAATGTACCTAACCCAGATACACCTAGCTCCAGTCAACATTTGAGTATGCTAGAGCGGTGTTGGTAGGGACTGGAGGGTGTGTTAATGTATGTGTATGTTCTGGTAGCCTGGCTGAGTCTCTGATCTCTAGATGGGCCATAGGCTATAACCCAACGTAACCCCAGACTGGGAGACCTACTCTACCCATCCTAACCCCAGGCTGTGAGACCTGCTCTGACCTACTAACCTCAGGCTGTGAGACCTGCTCTAACCTACTAACCCCAGGCTGTGAGACCTGCTCTAACCTACTAACCCCAGGCTGTGAGACCTGCTCTAACCTACTAACCCCAGGCTGTGAGACCTGCTCTAACCTACTAAACCCAGGCTGTGAGACCTGCTCTAACCCATCCTAACCCCAGGCTGTGAGACCTGCTCTACCCATCCTAACCCCAGGCTGTGAGACCTGCTCTAACCCATCCTAACCCCAGGCTGTGAGACCTGCTCTGACCTACTAACCCCAGGCTGTGAGACCTGCTCTAACCTACTAACCCCAGGCTGTGAGACCTGCTCTAACCTACTAACCCCAGGCTGTGAGACCTGCTCTAACCTACTAACCCCAGGCTGTGAGACCTGCTCTAACCCATCCTAACCCCAGGCTGTGAGACCTGCTCTACCCATCCTAACCCCAGGCTGTGAGACCTGCTCTAACCCATCCTAACCCCAGGCTGTGAGACCTGCTCTACCCATCCTAACCCCAGGCTGTGAGACCTGCTCTGACCTACTAACCCCAGGCTGTGAGACCTGCTCTAACCTACTAACCCCAGGCTGTGAGACCTGCTCTGACCTACTAACCCCAGGCTGTGAGACCTGCTCTGACCTACTAACCCCAGGATGTGAGACCTGCTCTGACCTACTAACCCCAGGCTGTGAGACCTGCTCTGACCTACTAACCCCAGGCTGTGAGACCTGCTCTGACCTACTAACCCCAGGCTGTGAGACCTGCTCTGACCTACTAACCCCAGGCTGTGAGACCTGCTCTAACCTACTAACCCCAGGCTGTGAGACCTGCTCTAACCTACTAACCCCAGGCTTAACCTTCAGGTGAAAGGCTGATACCCTGATATAATACTGAGTAAGAGACTCCCCAGAGGCAGAGAATGGGATAGATTATGCAGTCACACTTTCACTGCCCCGCCCCCCTTCATCATCACTATCTCTCATTGTCTATCATACCCTTTTCATTCTCACTATCTCTTATTCTCTCCTTTCAGCATGTGCTCTCATGAGTTGCCTGAATCAGCTGTGAGATCTACACAGATGCAGACACAGATATGCGTATGTTAGCACACAAACACGCTCTTGTGGTTAACCAGTAACCAATGCTCTCTCTCTCTTTCTCTCTCTCTCGATAGATAGATAGATAGGAAATCTGTACAGATCTTTCGATGACAGTCTACATGGCTAATTAAGTAGCCCATATGATAGCACAGCACCTTTAGACTAGCTCAGGAAAGCAGCTCCAACCTGAGTTAGTAAGTAGCCTATCTTTGGTAGAGC
Source organism: Oncorhynchus mykiss (assembly GCF_013265735.2). Taxonomy (NCBI): domain Eukaryota; kingdom Metazoa; phylum Chordata; class Actinopteri; order Salmoniformes; family Salmonidae; genus Oncorhynchus; species Oncorhynchus mykiss. The sequence goes on from NC_048568.1 coordinate 35,302,208, forward strand.
ACATGCGGCTCACCTTGCTCCCTCCAACAGTCAAACAAACATGAAATGTTTTTTTTTAAATCTAATGAAGTAACGAAAAGTAATAGAACTAAATAAAATGGCGCCGGAAGAAATGGCAGCAGTTTGACGGGTGCCCAAACCAATTATTGAAAGGCCCCATAACTGGGGTAATTTGTGCCAGGAGACCACTTTATTTGGACAAGGTATCTTTTCAAAACTGTAATGTTTACATACATTCTGATTATTTCAAGGATACACAGCATCCTGAAATATATGTGGATATATTTGTTAGAAAGAATACTATATTTGTGACTTAGGTAGCAAAATTTGAAATTGTGTTTTTTACATTAGATAAAAGTAGAGACTCAGAGCTGGTTATGTGTGCCTTGAAATCTAAATAAATCAGACAGTGTCACCAGTAAAGCACCCCCACACCATCACACCTCATCCATGCTTTACGGTGGGAACCACAAATGCGGAGATCATCCGTTCACCTACTCTGCGTCTCACAAAGACACGGTGGTTGGAACCAAAACTATCAAATTTGGAATTACCAGACCAAAGGACAGATATCCACTGGTCTAATGTCCATTGCTCAGGCGGGAGACTCCGGCAGCGCCGGACAGGCGGGAGACTCCGGCAGCGCCTGATTGAAGGGCGATTCTGGCATCGCCGGCGTGACAGGCAGCTCTGGCAGCTCCTGGCTGACTGACGGCTCTGGCAGCTCCTGGCTGACTGACGGCTCTGGCAGCTCCTGGCTGACTGACGGCTCTGGCAGGTCCTGGCTGACTGACGGCTCTGGCAGGTCCTGGCTGACTGGCGGCTCAGGCAGCTCAGGACAGACTGCCGGTTCTGGCAGCTCAGGACCGACTGGCAGCTCTGGCAGCTCAGGACCGACTGGCAGCTCTGGCAGCTCAGGACAGACTGGCGACTCTGGCAGCTCAGGACAGACTGGCAGCTCTGGCAGCTCAGGACAGACTGGCAGCTCTGGCAGCTCAGGACAGACTGGCGGCTCTGGCAGCTCAGGACAGACTGGCGGCTCTGGCAGCTCAGGACAGACGGGAGACTCTGGCAGCTCAGGACAGATAGGAGACTCTGGCAGCACTGGAGAGGAGGAAGACTCTGGCAGTGCTGGACAGGCGGGAGCACCTGTAGGGAGAAGACAGTGAGACAGCCTGGTGCGGGGGGCTGCCACCGGAGGGCTGGTACGTGGAGGTGGCACCGGACTGACCGGACCGTGACTGGAGCTCTTGAGCCTGCCCAACCTTACCGTAGCCAGGCCAGTGTGGGCTATTCCACCTCGCCGCACTGTGCTGGCGAACCGGGGACACCATGCGTAAGGCTGGTGCCATGTACACTGGCCCGAGGAGACGCACTGGAGACCAGATGCGCTGAGCCGGCTTCATGGCACCTGGCTCGATGCCCACTCTAGCCCGGCGGATACGAGGCGCTGGGATGTACCGCACCGGGCTATGCACACGCACCGGGAACACCGTGCGCCTCATGGCATAACACAGTGCCTGCCCGGTCCCTCTCTCTCTCCGGTAAGCACGGAAAGTTGGCGCAAGTCTCCTACCTGCCTTCGCCACACTCCCCGTGTGCCACACTCCCTGTGTGCCTCCACCCAATACATTTTTGGGGCTGCCTCTCGGGCTTCCAGACGCGCCGCCGTGCTGCCTCCTCATACCACCGCCTCTCGGCTTTCGCTGCCTCCAGCTCAGCCTTGGGGCGGCGATACTCTCCGGCTGTACTCAAGGTCCCTTGCCATCCAGAATCTCCTCCCAAGTCCATGAGTCCTGCTATCGCTACTGCTGCCCGTTACCACGGTGCTTGGTCCTTTTGTGGTGGGTGTTTCTGTAACGGCTGTCGTCAGGAGAAAGAGAGGAGGACCAACGCGCAGCGTGGTAAGTGTTCATGATGTTTTTAATTAAAGAAAGCACTGAACACTGAATCAAAACAATAAACGATGACGTGAATTTACAAAACCGAAACAGTACCGTGTGGCCCAAACACACACACGGCAACAAACACCCACAAACCAAAAGTGAAACCCAGGCTACCTAAGTATGATTCTCAATCAGAGACAACTAACGACACCTACCTCTGATTGAGAACCATACTAGGCCGAACACAAAAACCAAACATAGAAAAACAAACAGACTGCCCACCCCAACTCACGCCCTGACCATACTAAAACAAAGAATAAAATAACAGAACTATGGTCAGAACGTGACAATATGTGTTATTTAATAGTTTTGATGTCTTCACTATTATTCTACAATGTAGACAATAGTCAAAATAAAGAAAAGTCCTTGAATGAGTAGGTGTGTCCAAACTTTTGACAGGTACTGTACATTCAAATGCCTCTCCTGTGAAGTAGTGACATGCAACATACACCTAGTTTCCTGAAACAAGTCACATTTTCATTGACCGAGTGATGCTGAATGTAAAAAATGGCTCAACTTACCCCTCTCCCCTACTCCATCACTCCAACTGGTTGTCCAGATGGCTACTCTATCAGAAGTAGATCTTTAGCCCACTACATCCCTCCCTCCCTCCATCACCTCCCTCCCTCCCCCCTCCATCCCACCTTCCACCTTCCTTCCCTCCCTCCCTACCTCCCTCTCTCTCTCCCCCCTCCCTCCTTCCTTCCTACACCCCTCCCTCTCTTCCTCCCTCAATTCTCTCCTTCTTTCCAAATTCCCTCCTTTTCCTCCTCCCCCTCTCTTTCCCCCGAATGCCAAATCGCTTACATTGGCTTAATCCATATTTTTTACCTCTTCTCCTCTTCTACCATTCACTTGTTATTACTCTGCGTTTCAACCGCTCACTCTCTACTCAGCACACCCATTCAATACTGTGTCCATTCAGTCATCACATCCTATACAATATTGTGTTCCTTCAGTCTTCACATCCTATTCAATATTGTGTTCCTTCAGTCATCACATCCTATTCAATATTATGTCCATTTAGTCATCACATCCTAATCAATATTATGTCCATTCAGTCATCCCTCTATTCTCTCTCTATTAATAGTTGCCATTCATTCCATCACTTTCTTGTTCATACTATAGGTTCCCTCTCTTTCTCTCTCTGTCTGCTAGCTCTCCATATTACTCTCTCTGCCTGCTAGCTCCTTCTCTTTCTCTCTCTGCCTGCTTGTTCCCTCTCTTTCTGTCTCTGTCTGCTTGTTCCCTTTTTCTCTCTCTGCCTGCTTGTTCCCTCTTTCTTTCTCTGCCTGCTATCTCTCTCTATTTCTCTATCTGCCTGCTATCTCTCTCTATTTCTCTATCTGCCTGCTATCTCTCTCTATTTCTCGATCTGCCTGCTATCTCTCTCTATTTAACTATCTGCCTGATAGCTCTCTATATTTATCTCTCTGCTTGCTATCTCTATCTGCTTGCTATCTCTCTCTCTATTTCTCTCTCTGCCTGTGCTCTCTCTATTTATCTCTCTGCCTGCTAGCTCTCTCTTTCTCTCTCTGCCTGCTTGCTAGCTCTATCTCTACCCTTTCTCTCTCTCTCTCTCTCTCTCTCTCTCTCTCTCTCTCTCTCTCTCTCTCTCTCAATTAATTTTAATTTAAGGGCTTTGTTGGCATTGGAAACATATGTTTACATTGCCAAAGCAAGTGAAATAGATAATGAACAAAAGTGAAATAAAGAATAAAAATCCACAGTAAACGTTACTCTCTCTTTCTCTCTCTCCATGCACTCCCTCCCTCTTGCAGGCGTGAGTCATCTTCTGCTCCCTCACATTTGTCTCAGTGTGTCTGCCCAGCCCAGCCACAGGGCCACAGCGCTAGCCCAGCTGACATGTGGCCACAACGGAGTACAATACAGCGTAGCCGTGGGAATTAGGGGTGCTGGAGGTTCTGCAGCACCTCTGGTGGTGAGATGGTAAAACTTCAAGAATTTGTGGTGTTGCAGAAAAAAATATAATTATTGCATTAATAGTCTTAATATATGGTCCCCATTCTTCACAGTGGATATGTACGATGCTCTCCACTGCTGCCAATAAGTTCTCAAGTTGAGGATTTTGATTCCTAAAGGATAGATTAGTCTTTTCATTGTCTTCTCTTTACATCAATAGCCATGTGCTTTCCAAACTATGTTTGCCCGCGATTGTGTTTGGAAATATTGCAGTCCCCGCCAATGAAAAACATCCCCACAGCATGATGCTGCCACCACCACGATTGTATTCTTGGGGTATTGAGAGGTGTTGGGTTTGCTCCAGACATAGCGTTTTCCTTGATGGCCAAAAAGCTACATTTTAGTACGTTCTTCCATATGTTTGGAGAGTCTCCCACATGCCTTTTGGCGAAGACCAAACATGTTTACTTGTTTTTTTTCTTTAAGTAATGGCTTTTTTTCTGTGGAGTGTACAGCTTAAAGTGGTCCTATGGACAGATACTCCAATCTCCACTGTGGAGCTTTGCAGCTCCTTCAGGGTTATCTTTGGTCTCTTTGTTAACTCTCGGATTAATGCCCTCCTTACCTGGTCTGTGAGTTTTGGTGGGCGGCCCTCTCTTGGCAGGTTTGTTGTGGTGCCATATTCTTCCCATTTTTTAATAATGGGTTTAATGTGCTCCGTGGGATGTTCAAAGTTTCAGATTTAAAAAAAATAATCCAACCCTGATCTGTACTTCTCCACAACTTTGTCCCTGACCTGTTTGGAGAGCTCCTTGGTCATCATGGTGCCGCTTGCTTAGTGGTGTCCCTTGCTTAGAGGTGTTGCAGACTCTGGGGCTTTTCAGAACAGGTGTAAAAATACAGTATACTGAGATCATGTGAAAGGTGGATTTTATTTAACTAATTATGTGACTTCTGAAGCCAATTGGCTGCTTATTTAGGGGCTTCATAACAAAGGGGGTGAATACATATGCAAGCAACATTTTCCCTTTTTTTTATTTTTTATAAGTTATTGTTTTTCATTTCACTTCTCCAATTTGGACTATTTTGTGCATGTCCATGTCTGCTGAGGGTGGTACGCGCAGCCGAAACCACCATTGGGTGCACCTTCAACATCAGGTTTCATAGGAAGGCCAGTAGTAGATCAGAGACCTCAGCCACCTGAGTCGTGGCCTGTTCTCCCTGTTTCCATCACACGGGCAGTACAGACGTGGGCAATACAGGAGTACCATGCCTAAAACTAACAGACTGGCCAATAGCTTCTACCCCCAGACTATCATGCTGCTGATTAGGCACCACTAGTCAGGTACCTGCTCCCCCTGTCCCCTTCCGGCCCTTCCGGACTTCCTACAAGCCCCCCCCCCCCCCTCCTCGCAGCTCGTTTGGACATTCCCAGAGCATGTCGTCAAAAATGTTATACTTTTGACTCATCTGTCCATAGAACAGTCTTCTAAGTGTCTTGATGATCATCCAGGTGCTTCTAGATGCTTTTTGTCAAACGTACCTTTTTGGGTGAGATGGGTCCCATTATGTTTTGTGAAAAACGAAATACTTCATTCCACAGTAAGAACCTCATACCAATGGGTCAAGCATGGTGGTGGTAGGGTGATGGTTTGGGGATGCTTTGCTGCCTCAGGACCTGGACGACTTGCCTTGATGGAAGGAACCGTGAATTCTGCTCTGTATCAGACAATTCTACAAGAGAATGTCAGGCCATCAGTCTGTGAGCTGAAACGGAAGTGCAGCTGGGTCATGCAGCAAGACCATGATCTAAAACACACAATCAAATCTACGTGAAAATTGTTAAAAAGCAACACATTTGACGTTTTGGAATGGCCTTTTCAAAGTCCAGACCTAATCCCAATTGAGATGTTGCGGCAGGACTTGAAATGAGCAGTTGATGCTTGAAAACCCGTAATTATTGCCAAGTTAAAGCAATGTGAGAAACTGCTCGACAACTAGAATTTGGTGGCAGTCATTGCAGCTAAAGGTGGCACAACCAGTTATTGAATGTACATTTTCACACAGGGGAAGTGGGTGTTGTTAATTAAATAAATAAAAGTATACACATTTTTGTTTATTTGTAAACTCCATTCCCCTTTATATAATATTAGGTTTGGTTGAAGATCTGAAAAGATTCAGTGTAAAAGATTTGCAAAAATAGAGAAAATCAGAAACGAGCCAAATATTTTTTCACGGTGCTGTACGTTTTGCGTCATTGTTTTTTGATGCTCTTCCCAGAGATCTATTTTAGACGACAGCACAGTTTTAGACCTTGTGTATGGTGCTGTTTTTCCTCACTTGAAATTATTGGCCTCTTCTGCGGAAAAGACATCTCATCAGCACTATTCTGTTGGAGTGTTCCCCTCAAACTGGCTCTGATGCTTTGCTATTGGCCTCTGCTTCAAACACAACTTAGAACTCCGAAGACACACATGCAGGCATCCACACACACACACACACACACACAAACACACACACACACACACACAGACTCTGCCCCCAACATCCTCCTTCGGTGGAAAGTTAATTCATGGTCTGTTCCTCTCCCCCATATATAAACATACTGACAAGCCAGGGGGAAATTTTGCATAAAAATGTCCTTCTATTTGTGGCTGGGTGAGCATGAATATTGGCTTGTAAAGATTGCCTTTATAACAAGCAATAACATGCAAATTACCCAACAACCCAGGGCTCATTAGAAAAAAACATGGGAATAAGGACAAAGTGTACTCCTGTAGCAAATTCATAATGATGATGAGAGCACTGGTTTAATGCAGTCGCTGGAGGAGTTGGGTGGGTTGGAAGTTTTGTCCAGCATGGATCCTCCATCCATTGAGAGGTGTATGGTTCTGTGTTGTACTGCAGAGAGGTGCCAGGGTATAGTCTGGTTCAACCAGACTGAACACGGCACTCATCATTGTTGAGAGTTTACCAGTCTAGTTTACTGGGCTTAGGGTCTGGGTGCAGAGAGAGAGATGGATACTGAGTGGCCAGGGAATGGACACATCCATCTAGGAGCCAGCAGCTCACCCGTTAGCAGAGCCAGGAGCCAGCTTATCTGTTGCCAAGAGTGACAGAGTGTAGTCCTTCAGAGGAGTGTGACTGTGATGGGCAGTGTTCATTAGTGCTCAAGCCCCCTGCTAAATGGAGTCCAACTAGGGGTGGTTCGCAGAGACGCACGTAGACACACACATAGACACACAATTTCGCTTGGTCAAAGAGTTGGTCAGAGTTGGTATTTTTGGGGGGCATGCTGGGTATTAGAGTAATACCCAGCATGCTTTGCAACCGTACAGCTGTACATTTACATTTTGGTCATTCAACAGATGATTTTATTGAGAGCATCTTTCGTCAGTGCATTCAACTTACATGCTGACCAGACCGGACATGTCGCGTGCGCGAGAATTGCAAAATAAATGTAGAAATCCATGTTATTCAATTAGCGCCAACGAGCGTCTGCGATGCCAAGGGCAAAAATAGAACTCCTTTCTATTTCTGACGCAGATCGAGCTGAAAGTCCTGCCTCCCCCATCTCCTCATTGGTTTATAGAAGCAGGTACCCACGTGCCATCTCCTCATTGGTTATACCCACGTGGGTGATAGAAAGACAAACTGTTTTGCCGGTAGTCGTGTTAATACTATGAACATTTAGATGCCTGCTGTGTTTGCTGCTGTGTTGAGCACACATTGAGTGCTTGAAAATAATGTGGATGTATCATAAATGGCCCCGTATTGCCTATATAGTGCATTACTTTTGACCAGAGTGTTATGGGTCCTGGTTAAAAGTAGTGCACTACATAGAGGACAGGGGGCCATTTCAGACGCATCCTCAGTATTTGTCACATTCCTATGGTGGTAGGCTCTGTCATTCAATTGTTTGCCTCCCAAATACCCGGCTGAAATGCTATCAGCAGTGTGTATTGACTGCGGGTCTGTTGGGTATGTGGTTGACTCAAGCAGTGGACAAACAGACTGAGTGGTCTGTCAACATTCGCCTTGGATTAGCACATCAAATCAGACTGGATGTCCTTGGACGGACGGACGGACAGACAGACAGACAGTTTTGATAATGTGTATTAGGAACAGTTGATGTAAGAATAACACTGGAGATGTTTTTCGGTAAAACTGGCTGAAAGATACCTACATAAAGACTTCATAACACATTCATAACCCAGATTTGGTCTCAGTTTGGCACGTGATGCTCCACACACACCAACTGCTCAGTTTTAGACCTTGTGTGCGGTGGTGGGTTGAAATTCTTGGCCCTCGGAAAAGACACCATCAGCACTATTCTGTTGGAGTGTTCCCCTCAAACGGGCTCTGATGCTTTGCTACTGGGCTCTGCTTCAAACACAACTTCGAACTCCCAAGACACACATGCATACGCACACACACTTACACCCCCCACACCCACACACACACTTACACCCCCCACACCCACACACACACTTACACCCCCCACACCCACACACACACTTACACCCCCCACACCCACACACACACCTCATTACCGCTCCACCATGCAAAACCAAACACAAATGAAAGCCCCCGACATCCTGCTTTCGTGGAAAATTGTAGTAATGATCTGTTCCTATCCCCAATATATAAACGCTGTTGGTCTCCCGAGTGGCGTAGTGGTCTAGGGCACTGCATCTCAGTGCAAGAGGCATCACTACAGTACCTGGTTTGAATCTAGGCTGTATCACATCCGGACTTGATTGGGAGTCCCATAGGGCGGCGCACAATTGGCCCAGCGTCGCCCGGGTTTGGCTGGTGTAGGCCGTCATTGTAAATAAGAATTTGTTCTTAACTGACTTGCCTAGTTAAATAAAGGGTAAATAAAATAAGAATAAAATAAGAATAAACATACATTTAGCATACCAAACACTATGGACACCTTCCTAACATTGAGTTGCCCTCAGAATAGCCTCTATTTGTTGGGACATTGCTCTTAATGTTTTGTATACCCTTTGTATATGCACTGAATGTACAAGACATGAAGAACACCTGCTCTTTCCGTGACAGAGACTGACCAGGTGGATTCAGGTGAAAGCTATGATCCCTTATTGATGTCACTTGTGAAATCTACTTCAATCAGTGTAGATGAAGGGTAGGAGACAGCTTAAAGAAGCCTTGAGACAATTGAGTCATGGATTGTGTATGTGTGCCATTCAGAGGGTGAATGGGAAAGACAAAAGATTTAAGTGCCTTTGAACAGTACTAGGTGCCAGGCTCACCGGTTTGTGTCAAGAACTGCAATGCTACTGGGTTTTTCACGCTCAACAGTTTCCCGTGTGTATCAAGAATGGTCCACCGCCCAAAGGACATCCAGCCAACTTGAAACAACTGTGGGTTGGAGTCAACATGGGCCAGCATCCCTGTAGAATGCTTTCGACACCTTGTAGAGTCAACATGGGCCAGCATCCCTGTGGAACGCTTTCGACACCTTGTAGAGTCCAATGCCTCTACGAACTGAGGCTGTTCTGACGGCAAAACAGCATATATGAACAATGTTACCAACCTATAAACACTGTTACACACAGAAAGACAGACAGGCACATCTGTAGGTTCCTATAGGTTCTATATTTGAGCTGCTTTTGAAAGGAAAAAGTCAAATTAAAAACATTTGGAATTGTTGAATTTGATTTTCATAATAGCAAGCTAGGATCGATGGTTTGGTTAGCTAAACTAGGAAGTCTGTTTGTTTGGTTACCAAGGCAACTACTGTAGCCATCCAGTAAACTGTCTAGCTACTTCAGTGGATGTTGAACACATTTATACATGCAAATGTGTTAAATTATAGCCATGGTATTAAAGGGATAATCAACTCGGGGCTCTATGCGTTCTCTGGAAAGTAATGCATCTCCGTGGAAGGTTAGCTCCACTCCGCTAACGTGTTGTGAAACACGCCTTCCACATTGTTCATTATTTTCCATAGAACGCATAGCCCCTTGTTGATTATCCCATAAATAACACATTCATAACCCACACATAACCCATTCATAACCCATTCATAACACATTCATAACCCATACATAAGTCATTCATAACCCATACATAAGTCATTCATAACCAACACATAACACATTCATAACCCATACTTAACACATTCATAACCCACACATAGCACATTCATAGCCCATACATAAGTCATTCATATCTAGTACATAAGCATATTATGTCAGCAACTTTTGGTTGATGTTAGCACTTATAAATGTTTAGTTACTGATTACGAAAGTCCTTATTTAGGAAACCTTCAAATAAAGCATTACGGATTATGGCTCCTCACACACACAGAGACAGACACACACAGACAGACACACACAATGGGCTAACCAATGGGCTAACCAATGGGTTAGCATTCCAGCCCTCCCACACACTTCTTTCATTTTGCTTATTTTCCCTCTCTCCCAGAGCTCCAGGGGCTATCAGATGATAGGCGAGACCACTCTGTCTTGTTAGATGAGCTTGTGTGTGTGTGTTGAACTACACGTGCGTGCTTGGGCCTCTCGCTCTCTCTCTCTCTCTCTCTCTCGCTCTCTCTCTCTCTCCCTCGCCGTCCGAGAACGAAAACAAGATTTGCCTTCCTTCCTCCAGTAGAGTGATCCATACTGGTCACTAATGAATTCTAGGAGGCTGAGCATGCTAACGAGTTCATTATTCCAGCCCGGTTTCTGGAGTAATTACCATTCTGCATCCCAAATGATTAAAGACAGGGCGCTCTTGTTAAACTAAGCGGAGCGTGAATTTGGATAAATATTTGCATAAGCGTGAGTGCCGCGTGACTGACTGTGTTAGGTTAGGCTAGGACGGCTCGCTTGGTGACAGCCGGAGAAATTAAATGGGAGTGGACTTGTTGATCTGTTGCCGAGCCGTTGCCAGGCTGTTGCCACGGCACTCACAGGAATAGCCCATCACCTCAGATATTAGTTTGTGTCGTTTGATTGGACCAGGAGGAGGAGGCTGGTCTCTGGCAGGGTGGATGATTGGTGGAAGATGATGGGTTTTCTCCATGGCTGTCTGCTGACAGGATGACTGACTGGAAAGATGTTGAACTACTGACCCCAACTGGTACTTGTCTCTTGCATCTTGTTAGTCCATGTAAAAATATAGCTTAACATGACTGACCAGGTGAATCCAGGTGAAAGCTATGATCCCTTCTTGATGTCACCTGTTAAATCCACTTCCATCAGTGTAGATGAAGGGGAGGAGACAGGGTTAAAGATGAAGGGGAGGAGACAGGTTAAAGATGAAGGGGAGGAGACAGGTTAAAGATGAAGGGGAGGAGACAGGGTTAAAGATGAAGGGGAGGAGACAGGTTAAAGAGGAAGGGGAGGAGGCAGGTTATTAAAGATGAAGGGGAGGAGACAGGGTTAAAGATGAAGGGGAGGAGACAGGTTAAAGAAGGATGTTTAGGCCTTGAGACAATTGAGACGGATTGTTGTAGGTGTGCCAAGACAAAATATTAAAGTGCTATTGAATGGGGCATCGTATTAGGTGCCAGGCACACTGGTTTGAATTTGTCAAGAACTGCAACGCTGCTGGGTTTTTCAGGTTCAACATACACAAAATATTCTAAATTGGTGAAGTGAAATGATAAAAATGACTTGTTTAAAAAATTCTAACAAATAAAAACGGAAAAGTGGTGCGTGCGTATGTATTCACCCCCTTTGCTATGTAGCCCCTAAATAAGATCTGGGGCAACCAATTACCTTCAGAAGTCACATAATTAGATAAATAAAGTCCACCTGTGTGCAATCTAAGTGTCACATGATCTGTCACATGATCTCGGTATATTTACACCTGTTCTGAAAGGCCCCAGAGTCTGCAACACCACAAAGCAAGGGGCACCACCAAGCATGCGGCACCATGAAGACCAAGGAGCTCAACAGGTCAAGAACAAATTTGTGGACAAGTGCAGATCAGGGTTGGGTTTTTAAAAAATGTCAGAAACGTTGTACATCCCACAGAGCACCATTAAATCCATTATTATAAATTGGAAAGAAATGGCACCACAACAAACCTGCCAAGTGAGGGCCGCCCACCAAAACTCACAGACCAGCAAGGAGGGTATTAATCAGAGAGGACACAAAGATACCAAAGATTACCCTGAAGGACCTGCAAAAGCTCCAGAGCGGAGATGGGAGTATCTGTCCATAGGACAACTTTAAGACGTACAATTCACAGAGCTGGGCTTTACAGAAGAGTGGCCAGAAAAAATCCGTTGCTTAAAGAAAAAAATAAGCAAACACATTTGGTGTTTACCAAAAGGCATGTGGGAGACTCCCCAAACATATTGAAGAAGGTACTCTGGTCAGATGAGACAAAAATTGAGCTTTTTGGCCATCAAGGAAAACGTTGTGTCTGGCGCAAACCAAGTACCTCTCATCACCCCGAGAATACCATCCCCGCAGTGAAGCATGGTCGTGGGACTGGGAAACTGGTCAGAATTGAAGGAATGATGGATGGCGCTAAATACAGCGAAATTCTTGAGGGAAACCTGTTTCAGTCTCCCAGAGATTTGAGACTGGGACGGAGGTTCACCTTCCAGCAGGACATAAGCATACTGAGCATACTGCTAAAGCAACACTCGAGTGGATTAAGAGCAAACATTTAAATGTCTTGGAATGGCCTAGTCAAAGCCCAGACCTCAATCCAATTGAGAATTGTTTGTTCGTTTCAACATAAAAATATATTTTGCATCTTCAAAGTGATAGGCATGTTGTGTAAATGAAATGTTATAAACCCCCTAATAAATCATTTTTAACTCCAGGTTGTAAGGCAACAAAATAGGACAAATGCCAAAGGTGGTGAATACTTTCACGAGCCACTGTACATCTGCAAATCCTTTTCTTTTTGTATTCATATAACTAATATCCTTCTTCATAAATAATGTGCACTTTACAAACACACATATGGCAATCAAAAAGGATTCAAAAATCTAGAATGAATGCCATTATTTTCATTCATCCCGCCCATCAGTCTTCCTGCTGTTTCTTGTATATACCGTGTGTAGCTAAATAAAGGTAAAATAAAATGGGCTTATACGACATTGTAATTGCTGTAGACAAATACAAGTATCAATATCTGTACTTACACATTTGTATTCCTACTGAAATGAAAACAATTGAAAAACAAAAACATTTCTATGATGACACAGGGTGAGACTCAGATGCAGACACAGGAGGCAGGTGGTTTGAGTCCCTGATATTTATTTAAATAAAAGGAGCAGGCAATAGGCAGGTCAGTTAACCAGGTCAGAGTCCAAAAGGTACAGGGCGGCAGGCAGGCTGAATGGTCAGGCAGGCTGAATGGTCAGGCAGGCTGAATGGTCAGGCAGGCGGGCGCAGTTTCAGGGCAGCCAGAAAACAGAGACTAGAATAACATGCTGGTAGGCGTGACGAGACAAGACGAACTGGCAACAGACACAGAGAGAACACAGGTATAAATACACTGGGGATAATGGGGAAGATGGGCGACACCTGGAGGGGGGTGGAGACAAGCACAAAGACAGGTGACACAGATCAGGGAGTAGCACTTTCAGTTAATATTCAGACCCGTGTATTTCAGGTTTGATAAACAGAATGTTTCTGGTGTTGAATTTCTACCGCTGAGAGTTGTAACAGTTTATTTCCACATGGAATGTTCTGGCTAATTCCACTTCCTCCCCGTCCCATCCCATCCCCGTCCCAATTTACCCCTCTACCCTGTGGCTTCCTTCCTAAAACCCAAGTAACACTGATATGTGCTTACCTAACACCGCCCCCATTTCCTCTGTGTTCAGATTTATGTTCCTGATATTTATAATCACTGAACTAATTGTATTTGCCCCCCCAAAAATAAGTGCATGTTTTCTGTAATAGCTTTGGCAGTTCTGCAGCCAAAGGCCCCTTCCTGAGTGTTGGAAGGATGGTTCTCATTTGGGGACTAACAGGGACTGCTTCCCAAACTGCACCCTGTTCCCTACATAGTTCCCCATGGGGTCCTGGTCACATGTAGTGCAATATGTAGGGAATAAAGTGCCATTTGGGACACACAGTCACTGTGGGTCTTTCAACGGGCTGCAGATTACTTGTGAGGGATAGGTGCATGGGTGCAGATGGGCAATGCTGTGACACAGAGGCTACATCCCAAATGGCAGCCTATTCCCTATTTAGTGCCTATTTTGGCCAAAAGTAGTGCACTATGTAGGGAATAGAGTGTCATTTGGGATATGTGACCGATGTCTCGCAATAACACAGAGTACACGCTGTACAGGGATTTTGTTTGGATTCTAATTTAGAGAAGGCAAGATTGTGGGGGACTGAGGCTTAGTTACCTAGAATCAAGATATCAACGATTGGACGTGAATGCTCAAACAATGTCCTGGCCTTTTCAAGTTGAACCTAGTTAGTTACCAGGATGTTGTTAATCTGAAGTGCGGTGGGGGTGGGGGTGGTGAGGTAGAGAGGGAGGGGGGGAGGGTTGTAAGGAGTATAATGAATTACATTTACATCTTAGTCATTTAGCAGACACTCTTATCCAGAGCCATTTACAATTGGTGCATTCATCTTAAGATCGCTAGGTGAGACAACCACACATCACAATGATACAGTATCATGTACATTTTCCCTCAACCAAGTATTTATCAGCAAAGTCAGTGCAAGTGGGAAAAGAGTTGGGGTCATCGAGTTATTTAAGATACTCTTCAAAGAAATAAAAAATACAAACATTTGAAAAAATGGCCAGGTACTCCACTGTCCTGACTTAGGGAGGGGTTTTGTCGTGGAAATTCTACACAGGGACAATCAAAGTCAATCTTAAAATAATCGTTATTTTATTAAAAGCCCCCTGGAGAGTTTCCAACAAACTTGATGCACTGTAGTACATGTCTGTCAGGAGCTCTCTCTGGGCAGTCCTGTTAGTTCTCTTATATACTGCAGACAAGTTATATTTGCATGATTTAGCTTATACATCATTCATAATTAATTCATCATTAAGGTTTGCTTTATTCATGTGACCGACCAATACTGGTTCATGCATTTGACAGACCAATACCTCGCAAGGCTTCTTCTCTCTAAGCTGAGACCTTGAAACTGAGATATCTTTCATTCTCAAAACAAGGGTCTGGGCGTACTGCCTAATTGCAGATACTGATAGTGAGGATTCGTTCAATCAGTCACTTGCATGAACACATAAATTGGTTATTAGAAAAGCACAAACATCACAGTTTGTTCCACCATTAGGATGCCAGGACAGAGAAGAGCTTTGACTGGGCTGAGCGGGAGCTGCCCTCCTGTAGGGGTGGGAGGTCCAAGAGACCAAAGGTGGCGGAACGCTGTGCTCGGGTTGGGATGTAGGGTTTGAGCTTGAAGGTTAGTAGGTGCTGTTCCCCTTGCTGCTCTGTAGGCAAGCACCAAGGCCTTGGAGATAATGTAAGCATCGACTGGAAGCCAGTGGAGTGTGCGGCGGAGCAGGGTGACATGGGAGAATTTAGGAAGGTTGAACACCAGGCAGGCTGCGGCATTTTGCATAAGTTGTAGGGGTTTGAGGGCACAAGCGGGGTGCCCAGCCAACAGAGAGTTGCAGTAGTCTAGACGGGAGATGACAAGTGCCTCTTTTAGGACCTGCTCCACTTCCTGTGTGAGGAAAGGTCATACTCCATCATCATTATCATCGTCATTATCACTTCTATCATCATCATCATCCTTCTCCTACTCCTCTTCCTCCTCCTCCACCTCCTCATCCTGCCTCTCCTCTTCCTCCTCCTCCTCTTCCTTCTCTTCCTCTTCCTCATCCTCATATCATGTTAATATCACATTTCCTTCTATTAGTAAGATATAGTATGTAAAGATAGCTACGTACACTGAGTATACAAAACATTAAGAACACCTGCTCTTTCCATGACATCAACTGACCAGGTGAATCCAGGTGAAACTATGATCCCTTATAGATGTCACCTGTTAAATCCACTTCAATCATGTAGATGAAGGGTAGGAGATTTATTTTATTTTGAGACATGGATTCTGATGTGTGCCATTCAGAAGGTGAATGGGCAAGACAAATGATTTAAGTGCCTTTGAACGGGATATTGTAGTAGGTGCCAGGCGCACCGGTTTGTGTCAAGAACCAACTAGCTCTCACAGTCTCACGTCAGACGTTCATCCATGTTTCTCAAATGTCAAATTTGGAAGTTTAAGGTTAAGTTGAGATATTAACAACGTATTTTTAAGGTTAGGGTTACGTTTAGGCATTAATGTTAAAATCTTAAGGTTAGACATTAACTCCGAATGGTTAACGTAAGGGTTAAGGTTTGGGATAGGCTTAAACTAAACTTTCTATTGCTGGATTTGAACATGTCACCTTTCCATCTCCCGACGTCCTCAGACATGGATGGACGTCGAATACTGACTTGTATCTAGGGTGACCAGGTTGAACTGCAACTCTGCTGGGTTTATCAGGCTCAACAGTGTCCCGTATATATCAATAATGGTCCACCACCTAAAGGACATCCAGACAACTTGACACAACTGTGGGAAGCATTGGAGTCAACATGGACCAGCATCCCTGTGGAACGCTTTCCACACCTTGTAAAGTCCATGCAACTCAATATTAGGAAGGTGTTCTTAATGTTTGGTATACTCCGTGTATATACTCAGTAATGAAGCCTTGGCTGCTCTCATAGATTACAGTAGCGCAGGAATGAAATAAACAGTATAGTTGAAATGATCATGCATGGTTAGTCACTGGTATAGTTTGTTCAGCCAGTCTAAACTCCTCTGCTGCTCTATCTGAAAACAGAGACGCAGCCACAGCACATACCGTGGCAACTGAGGTGTGGAAAGTGGGAGCTAGGCTCACAGGCGGCGGTAGAGCAACGTAGCTCAAGAGAAAGAAGCACTTGTGTTCCTGTATAGAGACGAATGGGGGAGAGAAGGAGGCATGGAGGGATGGAGGGAGTGATAGAGGAACGGATGGAGGGAGGGAGGGATGGATGGATCCCAGGTGGGAAAAAATGTTGGAGGAAAGCCAGACCAGCGCTGCAGTCAGTGGTTCATTTACATTCCACAGAGTCGACTAAGCGTGTCCGCGATCCTCCACGCTAACACACACACGCACACGAATACACACACACACACACACACACACACCACTATCACCTTACACTCATGCCTGCCTGCCTGCCTACTGGAATTAAAAACCATAGTCACAACAACCACACCCTCCCCACCACCACCCCGACCGCCACCCCTACACCCACCCCCCACCGCTACCCCTATACCCACCCCCACCGCCACCCAAACACACTGCCACTCCCACCGCCGACCCCTACCCACACCTCTGCCCCTACCCCCACCACCGCTCCTACACCCACCGCCACTACCACCCCCACCACCCCTACCCTCACCACCATGACTCCGACCACCACCCTACCCCCACCACCACCACCATGGCCACTTGGGATAACAACCATCAGTGTTCCTCTGCTGTACGGTGTAACCTTGGCGATGGTGTCACCTTTCCTAATGCTCATCTTGAGAGTCTGTGATGACACTCATATCCCGGGGTCTGATGAAACCACTGAATCAAATGAAACTCATTTCCTTCACCTCTCTTCTTCTGATGTCCTTGCCACCGACAGAGATATAAGAGGATCAGTTTGGGGCTCCCGAGGGGCGCAGCTGTCTAAGCCACTGCAGCTCAGTGCAAGAGGCATCACTGCAGTCTCTCGTTTGAATCCAGGCTGCATCACATCCGCCCGTGATTGGGAGTCCCATAGGGCGGCGCACAATTGGCCCAGCGTCGTCCGGGTTTGGCCGGGGTAGAACGTCATTGTAAATAAGAATTTGTTCTTAACTGACTTGCCTGATTAAATGAAAGTTAAACTTTTTTTTAAAAATAAATCAATCATTTACTGTTGCTTATCTTTTTCCTCAACAATTTCCCTTTATTTTTTATTGGAATGTTATTGCTGCTTTAATTAATCCACTTTATTCTTCCTGCTTGTTTTTCTTTTTTCTACCTTATTTGTTTTTTTTACTGTAAAGTGTGTTGCGATTTTAAATGGGCTTTAAATAAAGATTGATTTGATTTGAACATTATAAGGAACCCCACTAAACATGCCTAGCATAGAGCAGGGTCATTTTACAGCACATCAATACTGTTGTGTGTTGTTGGCTATGCCGGATTAAGTGATATGACATGCTATTCTATAAAATAATTTCTCCGTTATTAATATTATCTGATTGTGCTTATCATGTAAATATAATTAACGAGAGAGTCGGGGCACCACAAAATTATATTTATAGAGCTGTTATCTTCCGAATAAACTCTTAAAGACCTAGTAATATTTTACATCAATAGCAGTCAATATTAATTGTCACCTTAATTCAGTCTCATCTGAAAGTTGTAAATTCTTGGTTATCTGCACGAACCCTGGCTAACAATTTGAATCTGCAATACAAAATTGGGTTTAATTATTTATTTACTAAATACCTAACTAATCACACAGAATTACATATACACATAATTAAATCATAACTTGATTACAAATTACGTCATAAAGGAAAACGTCCCTAGCGGGCGGAACAGATATGACAGCTTGTTACATAAAAGAAAAGGGTCTGGGTTTGAGTGAAGGAGCGGGAAGACTGAGGAACAAAGGGAAGAAGCTGGGCTATCGTAAATACAGTATCTTATGCATTCTAAATTACCGCCCATTTGGAAAAGGAAAATGCAATAAATATTTACTCTGTGCTGTGCTTTGGTAGGTTGGTGGTAGATGGAAGGCCGTGTTGCCAAACCGAGTCCTTTGAAGAATGTCTCTGGTTGTCAATTGGATACGTTGTAGTAACGTTGTTGTGTGATAGACGGGTACTCTGTCTGTGCAACCCTCGTTGCATCTGCTGTTGCTAACTCGACGGCTAGGAGGTATCACTTCTGTAGTGAATAAGAGTTCAACGTTCATACTATTCGCAACCAAAGCTCATGCTGATGTTGGCTTCATTCTGTAGTTATTATCTGAACCATTCTGACATAGGACCGTCGTCCTCACATCGTTGAAACAGGAAATTCTATTGTCATCAAGGGCTTATATAGGAAGGAAGAGGAGGGCGTGTTTGAAAAGTTTTATAGCCCATGTCCCTTCACAGGGCGGGCCACTGATTGAGCAGCCCTATATTATGAAAACCACATCTCACATTTTAGAAGCTAAAATCACATTTCATCCCATCACAAATAATTTCATATTGAAACATTTAAATTGAACAACAATTCCATGTGAATCTGATAACTCTGATGTGTAGACTTTCCACTGTAGATTTTATGTAATCTTATCATTGATGAGAATGCCTCAGATGACAACCGAACTGACATCATATTCATTAAGTACCACCACATGTTACATTTTTCGGATTACCAGAATATAGTTCATTTCCCCCCACCTACTGATGTTCCCAGAATCTCTATGTTAACCAAGGGGTTTTGCAAATGTAACCTCAGTAGGGTAGAGAGAGGAAAAATGGGGGAAGATGTATTAATGACTGTCATTAACCTACCCCCAGGCCAACGTCATGACAATACACATTCAAATAATATACTGTATCTCAGTGACACGTGATGGACCCCCTATACATAATCATATCCCTACCTACCGCCTAGTTGAAAGAACCTGCAACCCACTTCCTCATTAATTTCCCTGCTAGACGTGTCTATGGGATTATAATGAGATGGCTCCAATACGGCTACGTACAGATCTGTGCTGGAGCCTCCGTTGCCTGTAGGGCTTCTTTTGTGATGGTTAGAAGGAAACAACGCCTGTATCTTGCAGCTCGTTAGCCAGGCGTAAATGGGTGACTTAGAGAGCGATGGATGGCGAGCGAGACAAACAGACAGATAGGCGGGCGGACGGAATGACGGACAGGCGGGCGGGCGGGCAGGCAGGCAGGCAGGCAGGCAGGCAGATAAAAAGACAGACCGGAACACCCCTGCCTGCAGGAACAGACACATGGATGGAACGGAGATCAACGCATGTCTGCCTGCCTGCCTGCCTGCCTGCCTGCCTGCCTGCCTGCCTGCCTGCCTGCCTTGCCTGCCTGCCTGCCTGCCTGCCTGCCTGCCTGCCTGCCTGCTCTTAAAGTTTGATGTGTGCTTGGAGCTTTCATTTCCATTTCTATGCCCTGACTTCAGACTCCTATTGTCAAGTGGAGCCTGGCAAATAAGGAACACCTCAAACACTTGCAGGGTCAAATTAAAGTTAAATCACTTATAACTTGGAACAGAAAGAGCATACTGTAAATATATACTGTAATAATATACATAATAATATACTGTAATAATCATAATGTAATATTCAGACTGTAATAATATACTGTAATATTATGCTGTTATAGTCATAATGTAATATTCAGACTGTAATAATATACTGTAATAATATACTGTAATATTATGCTGTTATAGTCATAATGTAATATTCATACTGTAATAATATACTGTAATAATATACTGTAATATTATGCTGTTATAGTCATAATGTAATATTCATACTGTAATAATATACTGTAATAATCAGAATGTAATATTCAGACTGTAATAATATACTGTAATGCTATACTGTAATAATATACTGTTATAGTCATAATGTAATAATCATACTGTAATAATCATACTGTAATAATATGCTTTATAGTCATAATGTATTATTCAGACTGTAATAATATACTGTTATAGTCATAATGTAATATTAATACTGTAATAATAAACTGTAATAATATACTGTAATAATATGCTGTTATAGTCATAATGTAATTTTCAGACTGTAATAATCATACTGTAATATTCAGACTGTAATAATCATTCTGTAATAATATACTGTAATAGTCATAATGTAATATTCAGACTGTAATAATATACTGTAATAATATACTGTTATAGTATAATGTAATAGTCAGACTGTAATAATTATACTGTAATAATATACTGTAATAATATACCGTAATAATATACTGTAATAGTCCATGTAATATTCATACTGTAATAATATACTGTAATAATATACTGTAATAATATACTGTAATAGTCCATGTAATATTCATACTGTAATAATATACTGTAATAATATACTGTAATAGTCATAATGTAATATTCAGACTGTAATAATAAACTGTAATAATATACTGTTATAGTATAATGTAATAGTCAGACTGTAATAATTATACTGTAATAATATACTGTAATAATATACCGTAATAATATACCGTAATAATATACTGTAATAGTCCATGTAATATTCATACTGTAATAATATACTGTAATAATATACTGTAATAGTCATAATGTAATATTCAGACTCTAATAATGAACTCGAAAGATTAGTGGAATCTGTGTGGGTAGCTGGACAGGTAGGATGACTGACAGTGAAGGTGACAGAGGAATGGATGAGAATGAGGCAGGAATTCCTTTAACCATAAAGTGGTATATTTACTGAGTAGTCTGTGCTGCATCACAAGGAAACAAATAACATGTATCCAATCAAATTCATAATCAAAGATCAAACCATATCATTCATTATTAACATCATTTAGGGAATTCAACAGTCCAGTTCATTAAGAAGTCAATAGTAATCATCCACGAGTCATTTAGGCTCGTAACTATTTATCATAAATTATGAAAGAATACAAACAGTGAATGGTTACACAATCTATAATCCCCATTATCAAAGTCAATCAGTTAGCAAACAATGACGTTTCTCATTTCACTCTTTCAATTGTCTTCATGTGTACATATAATTCATTTCAATACACATGAACCATATCGATTGCATAATTGGCCTATGAGGATCCGTAGGGCCGTGATCATTGACAATTCACATTACACAATATGTTTGAAGCTGCGCTCCAAGCCGCGCTCCGCGGTAATAACTATTAACAGTAACTGAATGGCCCACTCTCCCGATCGCCACAGATAATTCAGATGAAAGGTAAGAGTCGGTGGACTTACGTGGATTCATGGACGCACAGAACTTCTGGATCAGATGGAGTTAAGGAAGAGAAAGCAGCGAGATCAGGCGATGGCAATTTCCTCCTTTTATGGAGTTGAGATCTGTCGGACATTTCCACCTGACCTAATTAAAGCGCCCCTGGCCCAGCTGAGTAAATGGCAATGAATTAAAGGATTATTCCACCAACTCCATGGGCCTTTTCTACAGCCACTCCGGAAATTTGTTAAATTCCACACTCCTCAAAAAAGGCTCATTGCTCCCCGTCCTCTGTCATCTCAGGGAGAGGAATTAGTCGGGCAACTGGCCGGATATATGTCCAGTTCTTCACCTGGATCTCCACTGATCTAACACGACCATCGGTCCCAGGCATGGTCTTAGTTATACGGCCCACCGGCCAGGAGGCTCGAGGCAGCTGAGGGTCCACTATCATTACTACTTGGCCAGTTTCCAGGCTGGCCATTTCTCTCCACCATTTCCCTCTGTGCTGTAGACTTGGTATGGTAATCCCGAATGAATCGGGCCCAAAAATGGTCAGCTAAGATTTGGCTGTGTCGCCACTGGCGTCTGCCTACGAGGTTGGTATCAGCATACATGGCTTGAGGAAGTGACGCATCTCGGCGTCCCATCAAGAGCATTTTCGGTGTAACCGGATCGGGGTCAGCAATGTCTGCAGAGAGATATCCCAAGGGTTTGGAGTTCAGAATCCCTTCCACCTCCTCCCCTTCCTCTCCAGCCGGTGCTCTTGCCTCCGCTCTCCAGGAACTTGGTGAAGCCCTCCAGTGTCCTCTCACCATTGTAGTCGACCACCTTGTGCTGATCGCCTGTGAGGAAGAACTTGAGAGTGGGGAAGCTGTGTACTTTGACTGTCTCGATCTCGTTGGCTGTGGATTCCATCTTAGCCACGACGATATCGGCGCTGTCCTGGTACTTCTCGCCCAGTTTGGTCCAGATGGGGTCAAGCTGTTTGCAGTGGCCGCACCAGGGTGCATAAAACTCAACGAAGATCTTCTTTTTGGGGTCGAAGACGACCTCCTCAAAGTTCTTGCCAACCAGGAATCTGACGGGGTTCTTGTCCCAGTCTTCAGGGATGTCCTGGCTCATGAGGTGGGGCTTGAGTTTTCCCTCTGTGAAGAGTGTGCAGAAGGCGACGATGTTGTCGGCAATGATGGCCTCGCTCTCGGGCCTGTACTCTACAATACTGTAATAGTCATAATGTAATATTCAGACTGTAATAATCAGACTGTAATAATCAGACTGTAATAATCTACTGTAATAATCAGACTGTAATAATCAGACTAATAATCAGACTGTAATATTCATACTGTAATAATCAGACTGTAATATTCATACTGTAATAATATACTGTAATAATATACTGTAATAATATACTGTAATAGTCATAATGTAATATTCAGACTGTAATAATCAGACTGTAATAATCTACTGTAATAATCAGACTGTAATAACCAGATTGTAATAATCTACTGTAATAATCAGACTGTAATAATCAGACTGTAATAATCAGACTGTAATAATCAGACTGTAATAATCAGACTGTAATAATTAGACTGTAATAATATACTGTAATTATCAGACTGTAATAATCAGACTGTAATAATCAGACTAATACTCTACTGTAATAATCAGACTGTAATAATCAGACTGTAATAATCTACTGTAATAATCAGACTGTAATAATCAGACTGTAATAATGTACTGTAATAATCAGACTGTTATATTCATACTGTAATATTCATACTGTAATAATCCGACTGTAATAATCAGAAAGGTATATTCAGACTGTAATAATCAGACTGTAAAAGTCAGACTGTAATAATCAGAAAGGTATATTCAGACTGTAATAATCAGACTGTAATATAAAGAATGGACCCAAGACTGGATAAAAGCGTATGTTAAATAGCATATATTTTATGCTATTATATTCTATTATATTATATTTGATTTGATTTGATTGTCAGTAGATGACTGCTCTAATGCATTGACCGGCTTGTGAATTGTATGACTGTTTCATCCTCTGTCCTTCCTGGTGGATTGTATGACTGTTTCATCCTCTGTCCTTCCTGGTGGATTGAGGAGGAAGTTCACTGGCGTACTGACACACAAACGACATCCGCAGCAAGAGGAGATACCAAGCTACCTGGCTCTGTTCCTTTACCTTGCTCTCCCTGCCACGTCCGCCCGTTCTCCTCCAATTCTCTTACATCCCCGTGTCTGAGAAGAGATTCTCCCTTTGGCTGTGAGATGCCATCTTTTACGTGTACTGCGAACTTAGCAAAATATTATTGAAAATAAAAACTCCCACAGCCATTGTTTTCCATTATTGTAAGGGTTCAGTTGAATGGTACACAACGCTGGCTACAGTGTAACACAATAGCAGGGCTTTATTGATTCAGTTTATGATCTAACCTTGGTGTTCTTCGAAACCAAACCAAAGCTAAATGATGTTTCCCTTACCAATGCCTAATAGTGTCTCTTTTCTGATATAAGTTCAGCTCTTTTGTTTGCTCTGTGTGTGTGTGTGTGTGTGTGTGTGTGTGTGTGTGTGTGTGTGTGTGTGTGTGTGTGTGTGTGTGTGCGTGTGTGTCTGCATGCGTGCTCACATCCCTGAGCGCGTCTGTGTGCGCGTTTGTGTGTGTGTGGTCTTGTCAGGGTTTGCATGCCTGCAGTACCGATCTCAACGTTATAAATAGGCACCATCAATCACAGGAACGTCCTTCATTTGGCATGCGCCAGTCACTCCTGAGGCTAGGGAGAAATGCATATTCACAGTTAAACAATGAGTGTCACTCAACCAGCTCCCTGTAGACACATAGCAGCTGTGAAGGGTAGGCTGCTATTGACTTTCCAAGTGGAAGAACCCACTGAGTGAGTGGCGTGAAAGAAAGACCCCATTTTTATAAAAGAGCCAGATTAGTTAACTAGGGGAGAGAGAGGGAAGTGGAGGGGGAAAGAGAGAAAGGGGGAGAGATAGCGAGAGAGAGAGAGAGAGAGAGAGAGGGGGGGTGGGAGAAAAAGAGAGAGAAGTGTGGAGATAGAGTGACGAGCGAGCGAGAGAGGGAGGGGGTGGGTAGGGAGAGAGAGAGAGAGAGAAAGAGAGACTGTTAAGTGTCTAGTTGGAGAAAAATGAACAACCAGTCGTTCCCTGGTCCCTATGCTCAGTAGGCCAAATTCCTATTTAGTAAACTGCAACGTGACTTGGACAGAAAAGCCATGGGAGTTGTCTGCAGGCATTAACCTCCCAGGAGAATGAGGATAAAGGGTGGGAACAAGATTTGCCACGTTGAGATTTTATTTTCAATATTTTCCACCAAATAAACTTGAGATTGTGTTTATTAGGTGAGATTGCATTGGCCCTCTCCTGTTTAGGGCCTGAGCGGCAAAGCGGTGTTGAGTTTTCTCATTTTGTATGGTTAGTAAATTTGATTTGCCAACAGATCCATTTTTGTTGCGACATGAGGGAGAGAGGTCCAGGGCGAGAGGTCCAGGAAGAGAGGTCCAGGGAGAGAGGTCCAGGGAGAGAGGTCCAGGGAGAGAGGTCCAGGGAGAGAGGTCCAGTGCGAGAGGTCCAGGGAGAGAGGTCCAGGGCGAGAGGTCCAGGGCGAGAAGTCCAGGGCGAGAGGTCCAGGGCGAGAGGTCCAGGGAGAGAGGTCCAGGGCGAGAGGTCCAGGGCGAGAGGTCCAGGGCGAGAGGTCCAGGGCGAGAGGTCCAGGGCGAGAGGTCCAGGGAGCGAGGTCCAGGGAGCGAGGTCCAGGGAGCGAGGTCCAGAGAGAGAGGAAGAAAAGGCTTGGGACGGTCCAAATGGCACCCTGTTCTCTATATAGTTGCACTACTTTGACCAGGGCCCTTTGTAGTGCCATTTGGGACGGGCTGTATCTGTTGAGCCTGTTTTTAAATGCCGTATTTATAGGGGTCAGGGGACTGAGGGGAGATAGTGGAGCTCACTGTTTGGACTTTAATGACATTTGAGGAAAGTCTGTTTCCGGGGAGGCAAGGCTATTCAGCCTGGTTTCTTCTTCATTGTCCTCAGGGGCAATGCTGACTTAGAGTCAGGCTGGAACAGCTGGGAGGCTAGGAAATTGTCTGGGTGTGAACAAGCACAGAGGGGATTTCATTTTCGGTTTTATGGACGATCTTAGGAGTTCTTTCACATGTAGGTTTAAGAGAACTACAGGTATGAATGGTAAACCCAGACGAACAGGCACACAGCCACACACACAAAGGAGAGCAGAGAAAGGAAGTCAAGCAATGTGTGTTGACTATTGACCCAGAAAATGCTGTTTTGCAGATTGGCCCTCTAAATACCAACATGTCATGTGACATAGAGTATATGAGCAATAGGGAGAGGAGACAGGGTAAATACAGGGTGACATGATGGTGGAAGAGAGGGGAGATTAGAGAAGAGGGGTTAGAGGAGAGGGTGACAGGAGGGAGAACGTAGAGGGGTGAGAGGAGGGTGAGGAGTGACAGGAGTGAGAGTAGGGTGAGAGGAGGGTGAGAGGAATGAGAGTAGGGTGAGAGGAGTGAGAGTAGGGTGAGGTTAGGGTGAGAGGAGTGAGAGTAGGGTGAGGGTAGAGTGAGATGAGTGAGAGTCGGGTGAGGGTAGGGTGAGAGGAGTGAGAGTAGGGTGAGTGTAGGGTGAGAGGAGTGAGAGTAGGGTGAGGGTAGGGTGAGAGAAGTGAGAGTAGGGTGAGAGGAGTGATAGTAGGGTGAGGGTAGGATGAGAGGAGTGAGAGTAGGGTGAGAGGAGTGAGAGTAGGGTGAGAGGAGTGAGAGTAGGGTGAGAGGAGTGAGAGGAGTGAGAGTAGGGTGAGGGTAGAGTGAGAGGAGTAAGAGTAGGGTGAGGGTAGGGTGAGAGGAGTGAGGGTAGGGTGAGAGGAGTGAGAGTAGGGTGAGGGTAGGGTGAGAGGAGTGAGAGTAGGGTGAGGGTAGGGTGAGAGGAGTGAGAGTAGGGTAGTTTTTTTTATTGTATACTTTTTTCCACCCAATAAACTAGGCTTTTATTACTTTATTACTTCCTGTTTGAGCAGATAAAACTCCTCAGCACCCTTTTCTTCCTCTTCTGCTTCTCTTCCTCCACCACCCCACCACCAACTTCCTCTTCTCCTCTGTCCCTTCCTCCTCCTCCACCACCCCACTCCTCCATCCTGTCTCCTATGAGGGAAAAGTTATGTTTTCACCTTATTTGTTGGCTATGTAACAATTATTGACTTAACGAACAGTAAGATATTTCTGTCCTGATAATGCTGTGTTTTATGGTCTCCACTCTAGCACCCTGCAGTTAGTCTGGGTGTTGAGGACATGGGTTCTACTAGAGATAGTTTGAAGCTGATAATTGACTTGTGTTGGTCATAAAACCTAAATGCTAGCATTCATTAGACAAGATGTGGTGTGTGTGACTCGAGATAGAGAGTTGCCCAGATGCCAGGAAGATGAGACAAAGTAAAAGACCATCGAGTGTAGATAACCAAGATGGCTTATGGGAAGGTTAGAAGTGACTGACTAAGCAATCTTCGTATGAGCTATATAAAAACTGTGCATCGTCTGTAAAGGCTAGACTCTCAGCCTAACAGTCAGTCAAGACTGGTGGACTGACGGTCTCATTATTGCAATAATTAATGAATATTAAATAAAGATGATTGTTTGAAGAAAAGACCAAGTCTCTCTCAGTACTGAATTTCCACAAAATTTTTGGCGACGAGGATGGGATCTGCAACTTCACCTGTTGAAATCTCCTGATCTGGGTAAACTGTGCACAGGGGATCAGAAATTAGGATCTCGCGGTACACCATGCTCATTTTTATTATTGATCAGGTTTACCCGCCTATTATCTGAGAGGTAGCGGGCACAGGTGGATATCAGATCTCGAACAGAGTACTGAGAGAGGTAGGCTTGGACAATCTATCAATACGTGACGAAATTATAAATGTAAAAAATAAAAACAATTAAAGTCCCTGTTTAAGGGTACGCTCAGAACGAGGTCTTCCTCTCAGGGAACTCCACCCCCCCACCCCCCACACATTAACAAGTCCAATACCTCAAATGAAAGATAAACATCTTGTTCATCTACCCATCATGTCCAATTTTTTAAATGTTTTACAGAGAAAACACAACATATATTTATGTTAGACCACCAAATCAAAGGTAAAACGCAGCCATTTTTTCCAGCCAAAGATAGTCACAAAAGCAGGATTAGAGATAAAATGAATCACTAACCTTTTGAAAATCTTCATCAGATGACACTCATATGACATGTTACACAATACATTTATGTTTTGTTCGATAATATGCATATTTATATCCACAAATCTCGGTTTACATTGACGCCATGTTCAGAACTGCCTCCAAAATATCCAGAGGAATTATAGAAAGCTACGCCAGGTAACAGAAATACTCTTGACTAAAGGTACATGTTCTACATATAATGAAAGATACACTGGTTCTTAATGCAACCGCTGTGTCAGATTTTTTAAAAACGTTACGAAAAAAGCCTAACATTGCAATAATCTGAGACAGCGCTCAGACGTAAAAGTATTTCTCCGCCATGTTGGAGTCAACAGAAATACGAAATTACATCATAAATATTCCCTTACCTTTGATGATCTTTCATCAGAATGCAGTGCAAGGAGTCCTAGTTCCACAATAAATCGTTGTTTTGTTCCATACTGTCCAATACTAGTGTCCAAGTAGCTGCATTTGCTATCACTTTCAACTCACGTGCCCAAAAACTGACTGCTGGTCCAGGATAACTCGTACGAAAACTTCCACAAGATATATTCCAGGTCGAATAAACTGGTCAAACTAAGTAGAGAATCAATCTTCAGGATGTTATTATCATATATATCCAATAACGTTCCAACCGGATCATACGTTTTCAGCTGGAGCCAAATGGAACGACGGTGGCACCCACAGAGAAATGCGCCACAGGAAAATGGCATTCTGTCGGGACACTGACTATTTCCCCTCCCATTCAGTCAAAGTTCACAGGAAATGCTCCATTCCACTTTCTACTGAATGAGGACATCTAGTGGAAGGCGATGGAAGTGCTACCAGATTCATATCTTGTTGGGAAAGGAGGGGGTGATGACGTCAAAGTTGCCCCACATTCAGAATTTCACTTCTTGTTTGGAAGATTGCCTGCCCTATGAGTTATGTTATACTTACAGACATAATTCAAACAGTTTTAGAAACTTCAGAGTGTTTTCTATCCAATAGTAATAATAATATGCATATATTAGCAATCTAGGACAGAGTAGGATGCAGTTCACTATGGGCACGCAACTCATCCAAAGTGAAAATACTGCCCCCTATCCTCAACAAGTTAACAGGGCCACAGCTGAGGTAAACAGCAGGACTGAGTTCAGTTGATAAGAGTGTTCTTAAGTGAGGTATCCTTGTGCATGATTGTTAATTAGCCAGTTGCGGGCAACCAAAAGTATAATCCGTGGTACTGACTTGATCGCAGTAGGATGGTGAGGTTTGTGGGAACAAGGGACCAGGGCCTGGTGACACCCTGAGGGGGCACTAGTCCTGGTGAAGTTCTATTAGATGAGGGACCTGTGCCAGGTGACACCTGAAAGAACACTAGTCCTGGCGAAGTTCTATTAGACGAGGGACCAGGGCCCGGTGACACCTGAAAGAACACTAGTCCTGGTGAAGTTCTATTAGACGAGGGACCAGGGCCCGGTGACACCTGAAAGAACACTAGTCCTGGTGAAGTTCTATTAGACGAGGGACCTGTGCCAGGTGACACCTGAAAGAACACTAGTCCTGGCGAAGTTCTATTAGACGAGGGACCAGGGCCCGGTGACACCTGAAAGAACACTAGTCCTGGTGAAGTTCTATTAGATGAGGGACCAGGGCCCGGTGACACCTGAAAGAACACTAGTCCTGGCAGTCTAATTATAACGTGTTGTGTTTTGTTAAGTTAGGTAAACAGGTATGCCCTGGGTTGCTATTGGTAGGTGTTATTGTAAGTGTTTTGTTGTTCCTGATACTTAGGAAATATGAGGTAAGGTTGGATTTTTTTGGGACCGTGTTACATAGTTAGATAGGAGACATGGGTACTCTGTAGGTAGTTTTGCACATTTAGATAGACATAAGATCATCTATACAAGCGAGTGTGAGGGAAGTATGGTTTGGGAACAGTACTGTGTGAATGAGATACAAGAGAGTGTGAGGGAAGTATGTTTTGCGAACAGTACTGTGTGAATGAGAGTTTTGTGAGTCTAGAATTAAGTGTTCATCTTACATTTGGATAATAAAATATGCAGTGTTATCTTGAGGGTTCCGTTCTACAGTGCCCATCATAGAATATCACAGAGAGGTATTATTAAGTTCTAGATGTTATTCTATAATTTCTGGAAGACTACAGAACCGTTGAGGATTATTCCCATAGGGCAGCGTCCGAGTGTATGGGTGAGGAGTCGTGGGAAATGGAGTTTCATTAATGTGAGTACATAAGATTCCCTACGTTATCTATTGATTCTGTGAAGACATGAACACAAAAAAAGAATGATAAATTGTATGTGTGTATAATCGATCCCTCTCTCCCTAACTTCAGTCATCGCTCCATCATTCAGTCCAGCCCCTGGCCTGGAGGAATTAGAGCATTTTGGCACAGGCTATTTCTGGTCTCTGCCAGGTTACAATGGGAGTTAACCGCTGTCTGTAAAGTGAGGTTGGGAGTGGGGGAGGCTGGCTGCTTATTGCGCTGGGAACTTAACTTATTGCATGGGAGACTGCAGAGCCCCCCACCCTCTTCAATCATGCTTTTATTGGGAGATTACAAATCGGAGGCAGGGACGTTTTTTCTCTACTGTCTCCTCTCTACAGCTGCACCCCCCTAAACAGCACCAG
This sequence comes from Oncorhynchus mykiss, assembly GCF_013265735.2. Classification (NCBI taxonomy): domain Eukaryota; kingdom Metazoa; phylum Chordata; class Actinopteri; order Salmoniformes; family Salmonidae; genus Oncorhynchus; species Oncorhynchus mykiss. The sequence continues at coordinate 35,332,973 of NC_048568.1, forward strand.
CTACAGTCTCTCTCTGTATCTCACTTTGTTTCTTTCTCTTTCTCCCTCTGCCTCTCTCTAAATCTATCTTTCTGTGTCTCTCTCCCTCTCTCTCTCTCTGGCTGGTTGATTGGCTCGCTCTCTCTGTCTGTCATTATGAGGAACAGAGACTGGAATAGTGTGTGTATGTAACAAGCTCTCAAAATCTATCTTTCTGTGTCTCTTTCTCTCTCTCTCTCTCTCTCTCTGTCTGTCATATGGGGAACAGAGACTGGAATAGTGTGTGTATGTAACAAGCTCTCAAAATCTCACTGCAGAATCTACATTTGTCTATAAACGTCCCATTTCAAAGTTGAGTCATTAATTCCAGAGGTGAGGTTGGGAAAGGGTTACGACTGCCTAGCACTGGGATTAAACATACAACCCTCGGTTGGGAAAGGGTTACGACTGCCTAGCACTGGGATTAAACATACAACCCTCGGTTGGGATAGGGTTACGACTGCCTAGCACTGGGATTAAACATACAACCCTCGGTTGGGAAAGGGTTACGACTGCCTAGCACTGGGATTGAACATACAACCCTCGGTTGAGATAGGGTTACGACTGCCTAGCACTGTGATTGAACATACAACCCTCGGAGCCGGACCTTGCAGCTTCTGCCCATCCACCATCCCTGTTCACAACGCCCTGGTAAAACCGAAGCCTGCACCTTACCACACACCCACCCACCCACACACACATATACATTCATGCTACAACACATATCACATCTGCTACTACCAGACTCTTATTATGATTGGTAAATACTACACAATTTAAACACTTGCAACCAACACCCCTTCCCCAAAACGTGTAAATATTTGACTCAATTGTGCCTTCCTGTATTGTACTTAGGATAAAATGTGTATTCTATAAAAATAAAATAAAATACATTTTAAGTGAGAAGTAGGCATTGGTCTGAAGCTGAAAAATAAAGTAAAGTCACATGAGCACCAAAATGCCTACTTCACCCATGCTCTACCAAGGTTTTCCAGCACAGCTTTGACCTACTACAGTAGCTATGTTGGTCTATTGTACTTCCAATACATTTTAGGGGTTGATTAGGATTCAAAACTTCTCAAACAGTCTAATTCATACTCTGAGGAGGTGCTCCCAAAATAAAGTGGTTTGTACCTCATACAAGGTCATGTATTGCATTCTTCCCACCCCACGCTAAGACATTACCCAATTCCACTACCAAGCTTTTATTTTATAATTTAAAGCAAGATTTACTTTTATACTTATAACCCCATTTTTTATTTTCTTTATTTTTTTATTTATATCGGCAAGTCAGTTAAGAACTAATTCTTATTTACAATGACGTTCTACCCCGACCAAACCAGGACGACGCTGGGCCAATTGTGCGCCGCCCTATGGGACTCCCAATCACGGCCGGATGTGTTACAGCCTGGACCATCATGCTTGATTGAGCTGTTTTGTATTGTAGTAATGTGGTGCCAGCCTATATTTCCTTAAATATTTATTTTACCAATACATGTTGTCATGACGTTGGCCTGGAGGGTAGGTTTATGACAGTCATAAATACCTCTTCCCCCCTTTTTCCTCTCTCTACCCTACTGAGGTTACATTTGCAAAACCCTTGGTTAACATAGAGATTCTGGGAAGATCAGTAGGTGGGGGGAAATTAACTATATTCTGGTAATCCAACCAATTGAACATATGCGGTGGTACTTAATGAATATGATGTCAGTTCGGTTGTCATCTGAGACATTCTCATCAATGATAAAATGACATAAACTCTACAGTGGAAAGTCTACACATCAGAGTTATCGGATTCACATGGAATTGTTGTTCAATTTAAATGTTTGAATATGAAATTATTTGTGATGGGATGAAATGTGATTTTAGTTTCTAAAATGTGAGATGTGGGTTTTCATAAGATAGGGCTGCTCAATCAGTGGCCCCGCCCCTGTGAAGGGACATGGGCTATAAAACTTTTCAAACACGCCCTTCTCTCTCTTCCTATATAAGCCCTTGACGACAATAGAATTTCCTGTTCCAACGATGTGAGGACGACGGTCCTATGTCAGAATGGTTCAGATAATAACTACAGAACGAAGCTAACATCAGTGTGAGCTTTGGTTGTGAAATGGTATGAACTTTGAACTCTTATTCACTACAGAAGTGATACCTCCTAGCCGTTGACTTAGCAACAGCAGATGCAACGAGGGTTGCACAGACAGAGTATCCCGTCTATCACACAACAACGTTACTACAACGTATCCAATTGACAACCAGAGACGTTCTACAAAGGACTCGGTTAAATATTTATTGCATTTTCCTTTTCCAAATGGGCGGTAATTTAGAATGCATAAGATACTGTATTTACGATAGCCCAGCTTCTTCCCTTTGTTCCTCAGTCTTCCCGCTCTTTCACTCAAACCCAGCCACTTTTATTTTGTGTAACAAGCTGTCATATCTGTTCCGCCCGCTAGGGACGTTTTCCTTTATGACGTAATTTGTAATCAAGTTATGATTTCATTAGGTGTATGTGTAATTCTGTGTGATTAGTTAGGTATTTAGTAAATAAATAATTACACCCAATTTTGCATTGCTGATTCAAATTGTTAGCTAGGGTTCGTGCAGATAACTAAGAATTTACAACTTTCAGATGAGACTGAATTGAGGTGACGATTGATATTGACTGCTATTGGTGTAAAATATTTTTTATTTGGAAGATAACAGCTCTATAAATATTATTTTGTGGTCCCCCGACTCTCTAGTTAATTACATTTACATGATTAGCTCAATCAGGTGATATTAATTATTATTAATTATTATTTTATAGAATAGCATGTCATATCACTTAATCCGGCATAGCCAAAGACACAACAATGTCATTGAAAAATAAAAGTGTTTTGGTCAGGAGGTACCCAACAGAACATAACTACAGGAGGTAGGGTAGTATAGATTATAGATTCCTGATTTCTGTAACCGCTAGTTTACCTGTGAAATATTGACATAAGCACAGAACCACTTGTTTTTCAAACATGGTCCTGTTTTATCAATTACTGTGCTGGACAATGGACAGTTCATAACCTGTCAAATGACTATGTAGCTTAAAGTTATGTGTGCATTTGTATTTATTTTCACAATTAAGATGATGACGCTACAATTATACACATTTACAATAGGCCTATATCTACAAAAACATACACATACAGTGCCTTGCCAAAGTATTCGGCCCCCTTGAACTTTGCGACCTTTTGCCACATTTCAGGCTTCAAACATAAAGATATAAAACTGTATTTTTTTTGTGAAGAATCAACAACAAGTGGGACACAATCATGAAGTGGAACGACATTTATTGGATATTTCAAACTTTTCTAACAAATCAAAAACTGAAAAATTGGGCGTGCAAAATTATTCAGCCCCCTTAAGTTAATACTTTGTAGCGCCACCTTTTGCAGCGATTACAGCTGTAAGTCGCATGGGGTATGTCTCTATCAGTTTTGCACATCGAGAGACTGAAATTTTTTCCCATTCCTCCTTGCAAAACAGCTCGAGCTCAGTGAGGTTGGATGGAGAGCATTTGTGAACAGCAGTTTTCAGTTCTTTCCACAGATTCTCGATTGGATTCAGGTCTGGACTTTGACTTGGCCATTCTAACACCTGGATATGTTTATTTTTGAACCATTCCATTGTAGATTTTGCTTTATGTTTTGGATCATTGTCTTGTTGGAAGACAAATCTCCGTCCCAGTCTCAGGTCTTTTGCAGACTCCATCAGATTTTCTTCCAGAATGGTCCTGTATTTGGCTCCATCCATCTTCCCATCAATTTTAACCATCTTCCCTGTCCCTGCTGAAGAAAAGCAGGCCCAAACCATGATGCTGCCACCACCATGTTTGACAGTGGGTATGGTGTGTTCAGGGTGATGAGCTGTGTTGCTTTTACACCAAACATAACGTTTTGCATTGTTGCCAAAAAGTTCAATTTTGGTTTCATCTGACATCATCCCACTTGTTGTTGATTCTTCACAAAAAAATACAGTTTTATGTCTTTATGTTTGAAGCCTGAAATGTGGCAAAAGGTCGCAAAGTTCAAGGGGGCCGAAAACTTTTGCAAGGCACTGTAGTCACACACATACTGTAAATATATATATATATATATATATATATATATATATATATATATATATATATATATATATATACAGTGTCTTGCGAAAGTATTCGGCCCCCTTGAACTTTGCGACCTTTTGCCACATTTCAGGCTTCAAACATAAAGATATAAAACTAAATTTTTTTGTGAAGAATCAACAACAAGTGGGATGATGAGCCACATGAATATGAAGGACTATCAACATCTTGCTGTATACACATTTAATACATCTCTCCCCCCTCTCTCTCTCTCTCTCTCTTCCTCTCCCTTTTCGGAGTGTTACCTACAACCGAGTGCTCTATCAACCTCTCTGCCTCTCCCTGCCTCTCTCTGACTCTGTCATTCTCTCTCTGTCTGTCTCTGCCTCTCTCTGCCTCTGTCATTCTCTCTCTGCCTCTTTCTGCCTCTCTCTGCCTCTGTCATTCTCTCTCTGCCTCTTTCTGCCTCTCTCTGACTCTGTCATTCTCTCTCTGCCTCTCCCTGCCTCTCTCTGACTCTGTCATTCTCTCTCTGTCTGTCTCTGCCTCTCTCTGCCTCTGTCATTCTCTCTCTGCCTCTTTCTGCCTCTCCCAGCCCCTCACTGCCTCTCCATGCGTCTCTCAGTCTCACCCTGTGTCTCTCTGCCTCTTCCAGCCTCCCTCTGCCTCTTCCAGCCTCTCTCTGCCTCCTCTCTCTGCGTCTCCCAGCCTCTCTCTGCCTCTCCCTGTCTCTCCTAGTCTCTCTCTGCCTCTCCCAGCCTCTCTCTGTCTCTCCCAGTTGCTCTCTCTCTTTGCCTCTCTCATTCTCTCTCTGCCTCTCCCAGCCTCTCGTGGCCTCTTCCAGAATCCCTCTGCCTCTTCTAACCTCTCTCTTCCTCTTCCATCCTCTCTCTGCCTCTCCCAGTCACTCTCTGGTCCTCCGGGTTGTTTGGATTTACGAGCGAGTACTTGACCACGTCTGAGCCCCTCAGATTCACCGTCACTCGTCAGGGAGGCAGATTGGCCCCGCAGCCTGGCAGGTGGGGCCCATACCAAGCCTACTGCTGCAGCTCGCTTTTATTTGGACATAAAAAGTAATGAAACAGGGGAATGATACGAGTGTTTTACTGCTAATCATGTGTCCCTTTGTCCCTATTAAAGCCTTGTTTGCATAACAATCTACACAAACACACTCCCTCTTCCCACCATCTGTCTGTCTGTCTGTCTCTTCCTTTTCTTTCTCTCTCCCCCCTCCCTCTCTCTCTCTCTCTTTCTCTCTCTCTCTCTCTCCCTTTCTCTCTCCCACCCCTCTCGCTCTCTCTCTTTCTCTCCCCCCCTCTCTCTCTTTCTCTCTCTCTCTCTCCCCGCTCTCTCTCTTTCTCGCTCTCTTTCTCTCTCTCCCCTCTCCCCCTCTCCCTCTTTCTCTCTCCCCCCTCTCCCCCTCTCTCTTTTTCTCTTCCCCCCCTCTCTCATTCTCTCTCCCTATCTCCCTCCTTCGTCTCTTTCTTTCCCTCATTATTTTTCTCCCTCCTTCTTCCTCCTCTTTCGTTCCTCTGTTTGTCTTTCCTTCTATGTTCCTCTATGGTTTCCATACCCAGATATCTCAGTGTGCTCTGTGCCATTTAAGTTAATGGACTCAGCCTGGAAATGTTGTCAAGTAAACAGCAACTCATGAAATATGCAGCTGGCTCCTGTATGTGCAGCCAACCATGCCCGGCCCAGCCCCGGTGGCCTCTGCACCAGCCAGCAGCACACACACACACACAGACACACACCATCGAGACACACACACACAGATAAATAGACACACGCCTCCGCTACACCCCAGAAAATCAGCCCGTTCTGCACTTTCCCCAAAACTAGGTGAAATGCAGCATGCTAACTGAATAGGCTGTAGACTACTCCTAAGGATGAGTCAGTATGAGGTTTACATACGGGTCTATTTGCTGTATTCAACCACAGGTCTACTTCTTGTTTCTCTTTATATGAGCCAGCGCACTCATCATCCCCTCCATCTTGTTCTTAGCCGGGGGGGTGATTCTGTCCCCCCAAGATACCTACTGCAAAGGTAATACCAGGAGCAGACCAGGACTTTTCAAGTACTCATGGTAGTCACTTATCATTTATATAGCGTTTACACTAAAAGGTAACTATGTTCTATGATATCAAATACAGGTCTCAGAAAAACAAATCATACTTGAAGGTATTTTGAAAACCTTTCAGAAAACCAAATATTATTTGAAGTTATTTGAAAACAGAAATATATTTATTTAACTGCTGCCAAATATTTGATGAAGAACCAAAAACTACAACAGTTAGTTGAATTAGTCTAAATATAAGATCATAAGCACATATGCATCTTAAATATAGCCTCAAATGAAATCCGACGGACTTGGATGGAATCCGCTCAACATTAGACCACTTTTACAGCTTCAAAATGACTAACAAATATATTTCCATAATGTGTGAGACATACAGTAAGGTAATACAGTACAGTAATACAGTAAGGTAATACAGTACAGTAATACAGTAAGGTAATACAGTACAGTAATACAGTACAGTAATACAGTAAGGTAATACAGTAAGGTAATACAGTACAGTAATACAGTAAGGTAATACAGTACAGTAATACAGTAAGGTAATACAGTAAGGTAATACAGTACAGTAATACAGTAGGGTAATACAGTAAGGTAATACAGTACGGTAATACAGTACAGTAATACAGTAAGGTAATACAGTAGGGTAATACAGTACAGTAATACAGTAGGGTAATACAGTACAGTAATACAGTAAGGTAATACAGTACAGTAATACAGTACAGTAATACTGTAGGGTAATACAGTACAGTAATACAGTAGGGTAATACAGTACAGTAATACAGTAAGGTAATACAGTACAGTAATACAGTAAGGTAATACAGTACAGTAATACAGTAACACTTGACAAACTGTAACTTTGTGATCATTACAGTAGCAACCTTGCTGTTACATAGGACTTTGGAAATTATTTTAGAATTGCATAATAATGGAGTTATTACATAAGTGGAATAAGGAACAGTCACTATTACTCTTGTGTACAGTAGTTACAAAAACTCTCAGATCATCGCTATGCAATTAAATATCAATTACCAACATTTTATGTAACATCATGCTAATAAAATGTTGCTCCAAAAGTATTTCCAGTTGTATTACATAGGCACAATAACAGTTTAATGTTAAGTGATACTGAGAATGCTCAGTAGTAAAGATCTATGGCTATGGCGAAAGGAAACTAAACATCCCAAAATTGTCTTCTTAAATCAACTATCAACTAGGCTGAAAATCATGTTAGTTTGTATTCTGAATAAACTACCCCTTTATAGACGTTATAGTGTGTGTTTGAAACAAGAACACTTACCTTCAGATGGACAAATCATTTCTTAGTTGTTTTTTTCTAGGCATCCAACTTGCTCTATCTATGCAATGTTTGTCAATGGCATTAAATTACTCTACAGTATTTTCAGGTATCATACAATTAATTGCAGCTTTCAACCTTTTCAGTGGCATGTTGAAAGAGCCACACGGTAGTTGAGCATCACAACATATTTATAATTATCTGTACAAAATCTAATTTGTTCATTTGTTTGACTTGGTTATGTACACCTGGAGCAATGGACATTCAGGAGAATGGATATTTACAGAATTATCAGATAGAAATGTAACTTAAGAACGGGAAGAATACAAATAGCAACATAGAACAGATCTACTGCTGCTTAGATTTGCTTTCAATGAAAATGACAGATCTGTAACTCAAATTTCTACGTGAATTATGACGGGTCGCCCAACAAGTTACATGTTGCAGCATTAAAACTATAATTATTCCAGGTATGACCAGGAGTACACGCTAATATGCACTCATTCATGTAACCACACACACACACACAAACACACACACACACACACACACACAAACACACACACACACACACACACACACACACACACACACACACACACATACAGAAGCACACACACACACACAAAATAAATACAGTCCTTGAGTCTGAAAGCCACTAAAAGTGTAATATAAGTCCTCTTCTACAGTACAGCATCGTGCATTATTCAATAGAGTGGCTTTCATCCCAGTGCTTATTGCTTGGTGACTATGGCCTTGTGATATAGATGACCTCTCCTTGGGCTTCATGTCTAGCTCTTCTAACTCTACGTTCTCTCACCCCTTTCACAACGACAGTATCCTGGTGGTCCTATAGTTTCTCTGTGTGCGTGTGTGTGTGTCTGTGTGTGTGCGGTTACATGAGTGTGATGATGTCATCTCCCAGTCTTGGCAGTACTGTGAGTTAGTCAACTCAAAGGTCACGCATCATATGAGCAGCGGCGCTTCCCTGCTGCGGTTACCGTGACTGCCAGGGGAAAGGTATTATGGGTAGAGGGCGGCGTTAAGGTAGGGGAGTGAGGGTCGGTGAGAAGATTGGCGAGATGGCAGGCTATTTGGCGTTGCGAGTCAATCCACTTACGAAGAGCACTGCGCTCTTCATTCCCTTCTATTCCCTCCAGTCACAAGAGTGCAAATTCAAAAAGTAGCCATCGCATATTGCATTTAGGCTGGAATCGCTGGCGCTTCACTTTCAATCAGGTTGCTCTTTTTTGGAGAGGAAGAGAAGAGGGGGAGGAAGGGGGACAGAAAATAGCAGTAAACGGCCAACTTGTATAAAAATGTCAATGCTGTCAGCAAAACCGCCTCACGGTCCTTCCTCCGGTATCGAGGCAGATACATTTTGTTTTTATCTAGACCTGATATTATTATCATTTTATTGTTGATAGAAAGTGCCTTGTGGAGCCTTATTCGCAGCAACTCAAGGACATTGTATATTCAAGATATGAGAAAATGCAATGTAGTACAGTGTTGCCCCTCCTATCACCTCATATTCACATCAACGATGTCTGTATTGAACCCTTAAATCACAATAACAGACAGCCTGCCATTTCACTTTCAGATCTAGTTTCCAATTCCAACTATTTTATTGAAGTCATTGTAACCTACTGTGTGTTATAGACGGTACATGCAAAGAAACATTGTCCTGTGCTGGTTAACTATGGCCCTGAGTTTAGCTGTTTGTTGTTTCAATTGGGATTATTTGGTATTTTATTAGGATCCCCATTAGCTGTTGCAAAAGCAGCAGCTACTCTTCCTGGGGTACATAAAAAACATGAAATATGACATAATGCAGATCATTAATAGACAAGAACAGAACTACATATTTAAAAACACAGCCTACATATCAATACAAACACACAAACTATCTAGGTCAAATAGGGGAGAAGCGTTGTGCCGTGATGTTTCTTTATTTGTTTTTTGAAACCAGGTTTGCTGATCATTTCAGCAATATGAGATGGAACAATAATGGCTCTATATAATACTGTACGCTTTCTTGAATTTGTTCTGGATTTGGGGACTGTGAAAAGACCCCTGGTGGCATGTCTGGTTGGGTAAGTGTGTGTGTCAGAGCTGTGTGTAAGTTGACTATGCAAACAATTTTGGATTTTCAACACAATGTTTGTTATAGCAGGAGTTCATATAATTTAGCCTGGTCCCAGACCTGTTTGGAGTGTTTAGCCAAGTCATTGTCTTGCCAGAGAGCACAAACACATCCATAAGGGCCATGTCAGGACAAACACTAACCTGGCTTCAGATCTGTTTGTACTGTACAGTACCAGTCAAAAGTTTGGACACACCTACTCATTCAAGGGGTTTTCTTTAGTTTTACTATTTTCTACATTATAGAATAATAGTGAAGACATAAAAACTATGAAATAACGCATGTGGAATCATGTAGTAACCAAAAAAGTGTTAAACAAATCAAAATATATTTTATATTTGAGATTCTTCAAAGTAGCCACCCTTTGCCTTGATGACAGCTTTGCACAGTCTTGGCAATCTCTCAACCAACTTCACCTGGATTGCTTTTCCAACAGTCTTGAAGGAGTTCCCACATATGCTGAGCACTTGTTGGCTGCTTTTCCTTCACTCTGTGGTCCAACTCATCACAACCATCCCAATTGGGTTGAGGTTGGGGGATTGTGGAGGCCAGGTCATCTGATGCAGCACTCCATCACTCTCCTTATTGGTCAAATAGCCCTTACACAGCCTGGAGGTTTGTTGGGTCATTGTCCTGTTGAAAAACAAATGATTGTCCCACTAAGCTCAAAACAGATGGGATCGTGTATCGCTGCAGAATGCTGTGGTAGCCATGCTGGTTAAGTGTGCCTTGAATTCTAAATAAATCGCAGACAGTGTCACCAGCAAAGCACCCCCACAACATCACACCTCCTCGTGCTTTACGGTGGGAACCACACATGCGGAGATGATCCGTTCACCTACTCTGCATCTCACAAATCACAGCGGTTGGAACCAAAAATCTCAAATTCAGATTTGCACCTGTCTAATGTCCATTGCTCGTGTTTTTTGGCCCAAACAAGCCTCTTCTTCTTATTGGTGTCCTTTAGTAGTGGTTTCTTTGCAGCAATTAGACCATGAAGGCCTGATTCACACAGTCTCCTCTGAACAGTTGATTGTTGAGATGTGTCTGTTACTTGAACTCTGTGAAGCATTTATTTGGGCTTCAATCTGAGGTGCAGTTAACTCTAATGGATCTTCCTTTCCTGTGGCGGTCCTCATGAGAGCCAGTTTCATCATAGCGCTTGGTGGTTTTTCCGACTGCACTTAAAGAAAGTTCTTTAAATGTTCCGGATTGACTGACCTTCATGTCTTACAGTAATGATTGACTGTCATTTTCTCTTTGCTTATTTTAGGTGTTCTTGCCATAATATGGACTTGGTCTTTAAAACCTGTTGTGATTAGGGGGCAGTATTTTCTTTTTTGGATAAAAAAACGTTCCCGCAGTGAGCGGGATATTTTGTCAGGACAAGATGCTAGAATGTGCATATAATTGACAGCTTAGGATAGAAAACACTCTAAAGTTTCCAAAACTGTAAAAATATTGTCTGTGAGTATAACAGAACTGATGTTGCAGGCGAAAGCCTGAGAAAAATCCAATCCGGAAGGGCCTCATGTTTTGAAAGCGCTGCATTCCAATGAGTCCCTATTGAGCAGTGAATGGGCTATCAACCAGATTACTCTTTCTCCGTATTCACGAAGGTGTCTACAGCATTGTGACGTAGTTTTACGCATTTATGTTGAAGAATATCCGTAAGCGGCTACATTGCGCAAGTGGTCACCTGATGCTCCCAGAGAGATTCTTGCGTAAAATACAGAGGTAGCCATTACTCCAATCGGTCCTACTGAAAAACGAATTGTCCCGATGGATATATTATCGAATAGATATTTGAAAAACACCTTGAGGATTGATTATAAACAACGTTTGCCATGTTTCTGTCGATATTATGGAGCTAATTTTGAATATTTTAAGCCTTTTTCGTGACTGCAATATCCGGGCGATTTCTCAGCCAAACGTGAAGAACAAACGGAGCTATTTCGCCTACAAAAATAATATTTTTGCTATCTAACTGGGAGTCTCGTGAGTGAAAACATCTGAAGCTCATCAAAGGTAAACTATTTAATTTGATTGCTTTTCTGATTTCCGTGACCAAGTTAGCTGGACAAAATGCTATGCTAGGCTATCGATAAACGTACACAAATGCTTGTCTAGCTTTGGCTGTAAAGCATATTTTGAAAATCTGAGATGACAGGATGATTAACAAAAGGCTAAGCTGTGTCTCAATATATTTCATTTGTGATTTTCATGAATAGGAATATTTTCTAGGAATATTTATGTCCGTTGCGTTATGCTAATTAGTGTCAGGCGATGATTACGCTCCCGCATGCGGGAAGGGGAGTCACTAGAGGTTAACCAGATAGGGATATCTTCTGTATACCACCCCTACCTTGTCAAAACAGCTGATTGGCTCAAACACATTAAGAAGGAAAGAAATTCCACAAATTTACTTTTAACAAGGTTAATTGAAACGCATTCCAGGTAATTACCTCATGAATTTGTTTGAGAGAAAGCCAAGAGTTTGCACATCTGTCATCAAGGTTAAAGGGTGGCTACTCTGAAGAATCTCAAAAATAAAATAGATTTTGATTTGTTTAATGCGTCTTTGCTTACTACATGATTCCATATGTGTTATTTCATGGTGTTGATGTCTTCTACAATGTAGAAAATAGTAAACATGAAGAAAAACCCTGGAATGAGTAGGTGTGTCCAAACTTTTGACTGGTACTGTATATCAAAAGCATACTGTAAGAGATGGCTATAAACAGATCTGGGACCAGTGCTAGTCTCGTGCTCACCCTGACATGGACCACTGAACACAGTCTTCATTCATTACTGCTCCAGCCTGCCAGCCAGCCTGTATCCCTCTAACACGGTGAAGAGTTATTCACAGTACCCCTCCACCAAGCAAATGCATTAGCTGGCAACACGTAGCTACCCCTCTCGCTGCTTTCTTTTCATAATACAACCACAGATCAGCATACCACTGCCCTACATATAGAACATCAACCTGTCCTTATGTCAGCTCGTGTTAGTCACAGCAACAGTGCAGAGCCGCCACGGAGCACAATAGCACAATATCACGATGGCTCTCAATAGCAGGCTAGAAGGAGTGGTCCGCCATTACGGCTTGTTGTTTGCATGAAACAGGAAGCAGGGCCTCTTTGAGCCGACACGGTGCACAGTGGCACAATATCACGATGGCTCTCAATAGCAGGCTAGAAGGAGTGGTCCACCATTACGGCTTGTTGTTTGCATGAAACAGGAAGCAGGGCCTCTTTGAGCCGACACGGTGCACAGTGGCACAATATCATGGTGATAGATCAATAGGAGGCCAGAAGGACAGCTAGTTGTGTGTGAGCCGCAGCTGTGTTGAGGGGTGTAAGTCAGTAAAGCATGAAGGGTCTCTATGGAATTACATGGCACCAATTACATGTCCTTACATACCAACTGCTCTGCATGTTCCACAATCCACACGCTGACGTACACTGGCAGAACAGTTAACTTACCTTTTACTACGCTAGCCCGAAGCGATACTGTCTCACACGTACAAGAATATGCATGCAGAACCAAAGACACATGCAGACTTAAAAACGCACACATGCACGCAAGCACCCACCCACACACACAGAGAAGGCCTATAAGACCACCCATGATAACACTGGCCATCAGCCAATCCCATACTCCACACAGACACATGAGGAACTTGATATATCCCTAGTAAAGCCACACAGGCCATTCCCTATTATGTCTCAATGCACTCTATACACAGCATCTCAACTCTATACCCAGCATCGCAACTCTATACCCAGAATCTCAACTCTATACCCAGAATCTCAACTCTATACCCAGCAGCTAAACTCTATACCCAGCAGCTAAACTCTATACCCAGCATCTAAACTCTAGACCCAGCATCTAAACTCTATACCCAGCATCTAAACTCTATATCCAACATCTCAACTCTATACCCAGCATCTCAACTCTATACACAGCATTTCAACACTATACCCAGCATCTAAACCCTAACCCAGCATCTCAACTCTATACCCAGCATCTAAACTATATACCCAGCATCTCAACTCTTTAACCAGCATCTAAACTCTACACCCAGCATCTCAATCCTACACACAGCATCTCAACTCTATACACAGCATCTCAACTCTATACCCAGCATCTCCAAGTCAAACACTTTGATGGGGTTAGGAGTTGATAGATAAGGTGTGTATTCTCATTAACCCGGCAGCGCAGATCCATCTCTCTCTCTCTCTCTCTCTCTCTCTCTCTCTCTCTCTCTCATATATATATACATATATCTCTCTCCCTCTGTCTCTCACAATTCAATTCAAGGAGATACATTGGCATTATTTAACGTTGCCAAAGCAAGTGAAGTGGATAATATACAAATGTCAAATAAACAAAAATGAACAGTAAACATGACACTCACAGAAGTTCCTTCTCTCTCTCTCTGTGTATAGTAAACATGACACTCACAGAAGTTCCTTCTCTCTCTCTCTCTATGTACAGTAAACATGACACTCACAGAAGTTCCTTCTCTCTCTCTCTATGTACAGTAAACATGACACTCACAGAAGTTCATTCTCTCTCTCTGTGTACAGTAAACATGACACTCACAGAAGTTAATTCGTCTCTATCTCTGTGTACAGTAAACATGACACTCACAGAAGTTCCTTCTCTCTCTCTCTCTGTGTACAGTAAACATGACACTCACAGAAGTTCCTTCTCTCTCTCTGTGTGTACAGTAAACATGACACTCACAGAAGTTCCTTCTCTCTCTCTCTGTGTACAGTAAACATGACACTCACAGAAGTTCCTTCTCTCTCTCTCTGTGTACAGTAAACATGACACTCACAGATGTTCCTTCTCTCTCTCTCTGTGTACAGTAAACATGACACTCACAGAAGTTCCTTCTCTCTCTCTCTCTATCTCTGTGTACAGTAAACATGACACTCACAGAAGTTCCTTCGTCTCTATCTCTGTGTACAGTAAACATGAAAATCACAGAAGTTCCTTCTCTCTCTCTGTGTACAGTAAACATGACACTCACAGAAGTTCCTTCGTCTCTATCTCTGTGTACAGTAAACATGACAATCACAGAAGTTCCTTCGTCTCTATCTCTGTGTACAGTAAACATGACACTCACAGAAGTTCCTTCGTCTCTATCTCTCCCTCTGATGATACAATCTTCCTTCTCTCTCTCTCTCTCTCTCTCTCTCTGTGTACAGTAAACATGACACTCACAGAAGTTCCTTCGTCTCTCTCTCTGTGTACAGTAAACATGACACTCACTGAAGTTCCTTCGTCTCTATCTCTCCCTCTGATGATACAATCTTCCTTCTCTCTCTATCTCTGTGTACAGTAAACATGACAATCACAGAAGTTCCTTCGTCTCTATCTCTGTGTACAGTAAACATGACACTCACTGAAGTTCCTTCGTCTCTATCTCTCCCTCTGATGATACAATCTTCCTTCTCTCTCTATCTCTGTGTACAGTAAACATGACACTCACAGAAGTTCCTTCGTCTCTATCTCTGTGTACAGTAAACATGACACTCACAGAAGTTCCAAAATAATAAAAACATTAAAAATGTCATATTATGTATATATACAGTGTTGTAACGATGTGCAAATGGTTAAAGTACAAAAGGGAAAATAAATAAACATAAATATGGGTTGTATTTACAATGGTGTTTGTTATTCACTGGTTGCCCTTTTCTTGTAGCAACAGGTCACAAATGTTGCTACTGTGTGGCACACTGTGGTATTTCACCAGTAGAGGAGTTAATCAAAATCGAGTTTCTTTTCAAATTCTTTGTGGATCTTTGTAATCTGAGGGAAATATGTGTCTCTAATATGGTCATACATTTGGCAGGAGGTTAGGAAGTGCAGCTCAGTTTCCACCTCATTTTGTGGGCAGTGTGCACATAGCCTGTCTTCTCTTGAAAGCCAGGTCTGCCTTCGGCGGCCTTTCTCAATAGCAAGGCTATACTCACTGAGTCTGTACAGTGTCAAAGCCTTCCTTACGTGGGGGTCAGTCACAGTGGTCAGGTATTCTGCCACTGTGTACTCTCTGTTCAGGGCCATATAGCATTCTAGTTTGCTCAGTTTTTTTGTACATTTTTTCCAATGTGCCAAGTAATTATATTTCTTGTATTCTCATGATTTAGTTGGGTCTAATTGTGTTGCTGTCCTGGTCTGTTTGTGTTTGTGAACAGAGCCCCAGGACCAGCTTGCTTAGGGGAATCTTCTCAAGGTTCATGATGGCTTTGTTATGGAAGATTTGGGAATCGCTTCCTTTTAGGTGGTTGTAGAATTTAATGGCTCTTTTCTGGATTTTGATAATTATTGGTTATCTGCATGCATTATTTGGTATTTTACGTTGTACACAGAGGATATTTTTGCAGAATTCTGCATGCAGAGTCTCAATTTGACGTTTGTCCCATTTTGTGAATTCTTGATGGGGGAGTGGACCCCAGATCTCACAACCATGAAGGGCAATGGGTTCTATAACTGATTCAAGTATTTTTGCCAGATCCTAATTGGTATGTTGAATTTTATGTTCCTTTTGATGACATAGAATGCCCTTCTTGCCTTGTCTCTCAGATCGTTCACAGCTGGAAGTTACCTGTGGCGCTGATGTTTAGGCCAAGGTATGTATAGTTTTTTGTGTGCTCTAAGGCAATGGTGTCTAGATGGAATTTGTATTTGTGGTCCTGGCAACTGGAACACCATTATTTTGGTCTTACTGAGATGTACTGTCAGGGCCCAGGTCTGTCAGAATCTGTGCATAAGATCTAGGTGCTGCTGTAGGCCCTCCTTGGTTGGTGACGGAAGCACCAGATCATCAGCAAACAGTATACATTTGACTTCAGATTTTAGTAGGGTGAGGCCGGGTGCTGCAGACTGTTCTAGTGGCCTCGCCAATTAGTTGATATATATGTTGAAGAGGGTGGGGTTTAAACTGCATCCCTGTCTCACCCCACGGCCCTGTGGGAAGAAACGTGTGTGTTTTTTGCGTGCATGGATTTTATAATATTGTATGTTTTTCCTCCAACACCACTTTCCATCAGTTTGTATAGCAGACCCTCATGCCAAAATGAGTCAAAAGCTTTTTTGAAATCAACAAAGCATGAGAAGGCTTTGCCTTTGTTTTGTTTTGTTTGTTTGTCAATTCCGGTGTGCAGGGTGAATTTGTGGTCTGTCGTACAATAATCTGGTAGAAAGCCAATTTGACATTTGTTTTCACTGAGTACATTGTTTTCACTGTGGAAATGTACGAGTCTGCTATTAATGATAATGCAGAAGATTTTCCCAAGGTTTTTGTAGACACATATCCCACGGTAGTTATTGGGGTCAAATTTGTCTCCATTTTTGTGGATTGGGGTGATCAGTCCTTGGTTCCAAATATTGGGGAAGATGCCAGAGCTAAGGATGATGTTAAAGAGTTTTAGTATAGCCAATTGGAATTTGTTGTCTGTATATTTTATAATTTCATTGAGGATACCATCAACACCACAGGCCCTTTTGGGTTGGAGGGTTTTTATTTTGTCCTGTAAATCATTCAATGTAATTGGAGAATCCAGTGGGTTCTGGTCGTGTTTAGTAGTTGATTCTAAGATTTGTATTTGATCCTGTATTTGTTATATATGTATCTGTTTGTTCTTTGTTATAGAGTGGTTTAACCATACATCTCCATTTTGGATAGATAATTCTTTGTGTTGTTGTTTGTTTAGTGTTTTCCAATTTTCCCAGAATTGGTTAGAGTCTATGGATTTTTCAATTATTGAGCTGATTTCTGACGTGCTGTTCCTTCTTTTTCCGTAGTGTATTTCTGTATTGTTTTAGTGATTTACCAGAGTGAAGGCGTGGACTCAGTTTTTCTGGTTCTCTATGTTTTTGGCTGGACAGGTTTCTCAATTTCTTTCTTAGATTTTTGCATTCTTCATCAAACCATTTGTCATTGGCGTTCATTTTCTTTGGTTTTCTGTTTGACATTTTTAGGTTAGATAGGGAAGCTGAGAGGTCAAATATACTGTTAACATTTTCAACTGTCAAGTTTACACCTTCACTATTACAGTGGAATGTTTTGTCCAGGAAGTTGTCTAGAAGGAATTGAATTTGTTGTTACCTAATGGTTTTTTTGGTAGGTTTCCACACTACATTCCTTCCATCTATAGCATTACTCAGTTCCTGTGGCTTTGTTGCCTCATGATTGAGTATTGCTCTGTTCAAGTAGACTGTGATTTTGCTGTGGTCTGATAGGGGTGTCAGTGGGCTGACTGTGAACGCTCTGGGAGACTCTGGGTTGAGGTCAGTGATAAAGTAGTCTACAGTACTACTGCCAGGAGGTGTACCTACAGTAGGAGTCCTCTCGAAGCCTACCACTGACTATGTACATACCCAGCATGTGACAGAGCTGCAGGAGTTGTGACCCGTTTTTGTTGGTTATGTTGTCATAGTTGTGCCTAGGGGGGCACATGGGGGAGGGAATGCTGTCACCTCCAGGCAGGTGTTTGTCCCCTTGTGTGCTGAGGGTGTCAGGTTCTTGTCCAGTTCTGGCATTTAGGTCACCACAGACTAGTACATGTCCCTGGGCCTGGAAATGATTGTTCTCCCCCTCCAGGATGGAGAAGCTGTCTTCATTAAAGTATGGGGATTGTAGTGGGGGGATATAGGTAGCACACAGGATGACATTCTACTCTGTTAATTAAGATAATTTCCTTTTGAATTTCTTGCCAAATGTAAAATGTTCCTGTTTTGATTAATTTGATGGAGTGAGTTAGGTCTCCTCTATCCTCTGTACCCCTGAGTCCCTTCCCTGTTTCACACCTGGTAGTTTGGTGGATGGGACTAGCAGCATCTCTCTCTGTATCGCTCTCTCTCGCGCCCACTCTCACTCTCTCTCTCTCTCTTTCTGTCTCACTCTCGCTCTCTCTATCTCTCTCTCTCTCTCTCTCTCTCTCTCTCTCTCTCACTCTCTCTCTCGTTTTCTCTCTCGCTCTCTCTCTCTGTATCTCTCTCTCTCTATCTCTCTGCATATCTTTCTCTTTCTCTCTCTCTCTTTCTCTCTCTCACTCTCTCTCTGTCTCGCCCTCTCTCACTCTCTCTCTCTCCATCACTCTTTCTCTCACTCTCTCTCTTTCTCTCTCTCTCTCCTCTATCTCTCTCTCTCTCTCTCTCTCTCTCTCTGTCTGTCTTTCTCTTTCTCACTCTCTATCAATTCAATTCAAATCAATTCAATTTACTTTATTGGCATGACATAACAATGTACATATTGCCAAAGCTTACTTTGGATATTTAAAATATGAAAATAAGAAGAATCAAAATTGTCGATGGGACAACAGTAACAACAATAACCAAGGGTCAAAATAACCATAACAATAACAATAAGCATATAGTAGAGTACATGTGCAGGTTGATTGGTCTGTCAGACACTGTCCCTCATCTTATGGCAGGCAGCAATATAGTGCGCTGCCATCCCACAGCTCTCTGCGTCCTCCCCCAACAGGACGGGTAGCCTACTCTCATCAGAGAGGTCTTTGAAACCTTGAATAAGGGTTTCAAATTTGGGGAAATGACACTCTCTAATTGTTTATATTTTTTACATTTTGTCAGGAAATGCAGCTCCGTCTCAGGTTCTGCTGTTGTGAGGTGGTTGCACAGCCTTTCCTCTACAGGCAGCCAGGTTTTCCTGTGTCTATCCTTCTCAATGGCAAGGCTGTGTTCACTGGGCCTGTACTTTGTCAAGGTTTTTCTAAGGTTTTGATCAGTAACCATGGTCAAATAGTTAGCCACAGTGTACTGTCGATTTAGGGCCAGATAGCATTGCATTTTGCTTTGTGCTTGTGTTTCCCAATAAGCAATGTAGTTTTGTTTTGACTGTGTTGTAATTTGGTTTATTCTGATTGATTGGATGTTCTGGTCCTGAGGCTTCAGTGTGTTAGTAGAACAAGTTTGTAAACTCAGCCCCAGGACCAGCTGGATGAAGGGACTCTTTTCTTTGCTCAGCTCTTGGCATTGCAGGGCTTGGTAATGATATGAGAGGGGGTCACTGTATTTTAGATGTTTCCAAAACTGAATTGCTCTTTTTTGAATTTGTATTATTAGTGGGTATTGGCCTAATTCTGCTCTGCATGCATCTTACAGAACTCTGCATGCAGGGTTTCAATGGGTGTTTGTCCCATTTGATGAAATCTTGTTTTGCAAGTGGATCCCACACCTCGCTGCCATAAAGTGCAATTGGTTCAATGACACATTCAATTAGTTTTAGCCAAATTTTCATAGGTATTTCAATTTGATTTTTTTTGTAATGGCGTAGAATGCCCTGCTTTCTCTTTCAGTTCACTCACTGCCTCATTAATATGGTGTCCAGTTAAGCTTATTTTTAAACCTAAGTAATTGTAGTGTGTGCAGTACTCTATGTATACAGTGGGGAGTACAAGTATTTGATACACTGCCGATTTTGCAGGTTTTCCTACTTACAAAGCATGTAGAGGTCTGTAATTTTTATCATAGGTACACTTCAACTGTGAGAGACGGAATCTAAAACAAAAATCCAGAAAATCACATTGTATGATTTTTAAGTAATTAATTTGCATTTTATTGCATGACATAAGTATTTGATACATCAGAAAAGCAGAACTTAATATTTGGTACAGAAACCTTTGTTTGCAATTACAGAGATCATACGTTTCCTGTAGTTCTTGACCAGGTTTGCACACACTGCAGCAGGGGTTTTGTCCCACTCCTCCATACAGACCTTCTCCAGATCCTTCAGGTTTCGGGGCTATCGCTGGGCAATACGGACTTTCAGCTCCCTCCAAATAATTTCTATTGGGTTCAGGTCTGGAGACTGGCTAGGCCACTCCAGGACCTTGAGATGCTTCTTACGGAGCCACTCCTTAGTTGCCCTGGCTGTGTGCTTCGGGTTGTTGTCATGCTGGAAGACCCAGCCACGACCCATCTTCAATGCTCTTAATGAGGGAAGGAGGTTGTTGGCCAAGATCTCGCGATACATGGCCCAATCCATCCTCCCCTCAATACGGTGCAGTCGTCCTGTCCCCTTTGCAGAAAAGGATCCCCAAAGAAGGATGTTTCGACCTCCATGCTTCACTGTTGAGATGGTATTCTTGGGGTTGTACTCATCCTGCAGGATTTTAATCCATGACTGCGTAGTGTGTTACTAATGGTTTTCTTTGAGACTGTGGTCCCAGCTCTCTTCATGTCATTGACCAGGTCCTACCGTGTAGTTCTGGGCTGATCCCTCACCTTCCTCATGATCATTGACGCCCCACGAGGTGAGATCTTGCATGGAGCCCCTGACCGAGGGTGATTAACTGTCATCTGGAACTTCTTCCATTTTCTAATAATTGTGCAAACAGTTGTTGCCTTCTCACCAAGCTGCTTGCCTATTGTCCTGTAGCCCATCCCAGCCTTGTGCAGGTCTACAATTTTATCCCTGATGTACTTACACAGCTCTCTGGTCTTGGCCATTGTGGAGAGGTTGGAGTCTGTTTGATTGAGTGTGTGGACAGGTGTCTTTTATACAGGTAACAAGTTCAAACAGGTGCAGTTAATACAGGTAATGAGTGGAGAACAGGAGGGATTCTTAAAGAAAAACTAACAAGTCTGTGAGAGCTGGAATTCTTACTGTTTGGTAGGTGATCAAATAGTTATGTCATGCAATAAAATGCAAATTAATTACTTAAAAATCATACGTGATTTTCTGGATTTTTGTTTTATATTGTTTTATATTCCGTCTCTCACAGTTTAAGTGTACTTATGATAAAAATTACAGACCTCTACATGCTTTGTAAGTTGGAAAACCTGCAAAATCGGCAGTGTATCAAATACTTGTTCTCCCCACTGTATATATACCAATTGAGAACTTTGGTCTAATTCCCTGAGATCTGGATCTTCTCTGGAAAATCATTATTTTAGTCTTTTGGGGGTTTACTGCCAGGGCCCAGGTCTGGCAGTACTGCTCTAGCAGGTCAAGGCTCTGCTGTAGGCAATGTGCTGTGGGTGACAGCAGGCATAGGTCATCTGCGAAGAGTAGGCATTTAACCTCTGAATTGTGAAGACTAACAACAGGGGCTGAGGATTTTTCTAGAATAGTGGCGAATTCAATAATGTAAATATTGAAGAGTGCAGGGCTCAGATTGCAACCCTGGCGAAGGCCCCACCCCTGGTTAAAGAATTCTGTTATTTTCTTGCAAATGTTAATGCTGCACGTATTGCCAGTATAAGTTGATTGAATAATGTCATATGTATTACCCCTTACACCACTTTCAATAACTTTGTAGAACAGTCCTGTATGCCAAATAGTAACAAATGCTTTTTGGAAGTCGATAAAGCAAGCGTATATTTTGATATTATTTTGGTGGACATGTTTATCTATCAGGGTGTGTAGGTTGTAAATATGATCAGTCGTGCAATGTTTTGGTATAAATCCAATTTGGCTTTTACTCAAGACATTGTGCTTATTAAGGAAGTTTAAAACGTACATTTATAATACTACAGAAAACCTTCCCGTTTCTCTCTCTCTCACACTCTGTCTATCTATATTTCTCTCTTTCTCGCTCTATTTCTCTCTGTCTGTCTTTCTCACTTTCTCTATCTCTGTCTCTCTGTCTCTCTTTCTCTATTACTATTTCTCTCTCTCTGTCTCCCTCTCCCTCTCTCTCTATCTCTGTCTCCCTCTATCAATTCAATTCAATTCAATTCAAGGGCTTTATTGGCATGGGAAACATGTGTTAACATTGCCAAAGCAAGTGAGGTAGATAATATATAAAGTGAATATATAAAGTGAAATAAACAATACAAATTTACAGTAAACATTACACATACAGAAGTTTCAAAACAATAAAGACATTACAAATGTCATATTATATATATATATATATACAGTGTTTTAACAATGTACAAATGGTTAAAGGACACAAGATAAACTAAATAAGCATAAATATGGATTGTATTTACAATGGTGTTTGTTCTTCACTGGTTGCCCTTTTCTCGTGGCAACAGGTCACAAATCTTGCTGCTGTGATGGCACACTGTGGAATTTCACCCAGTAGATATGGGAGTTTATCAAAATCTCTGTCTCCCTCTCTCTCTGTTTCCCTATCTCTCTTTCTCTCTTTCTCTCTCGCTCTGTCTCGCTCTCTCTCCCGCTCTCTTGCTCTCGCTCTGTCTCTCTTTCTCTATCACTCTTTCTCTGTCTCTCTCACTCTTTCTTTCACTCTCTCTTTCTCCTTTTGTCTCTCTCTCTTTCTCTCTCTCTTTTCTCTATCTCTCTCTCCCTCTTTCTCTATCACTCTTTCTCTCTCTTGATAACTCTTTCTCTCTCTCTCTCGCTGTCTTTCTCTCTGTCTCCCTTTCTCTCTCTTACTCTCTGAGAGGGAGAGTAAGAGAGAGACCCTGAACATAGACACCAGACCCTGAACATAGAGTCGACACCACAGCAGAACAGTCCACACCAGACCCACCAGACCCTGACCATAGAGTCGAAATCACAGCAGAACAGACAAATGAAGAACCCCAAGCCCAGAGGCTCTCACCCCCTCTGAGCACCCCCCCTGTCAGCCACCCTGATAGCCCTTTTGACAACCCCCCCACACCCACTGAGGACAAACACAAGACACAGATTGTACTACTTATGGACTCAAATGGGAAATATATAGAAGAAAAAAAACTTTTTCCCAAACACAGTGTGTCTAAACTCTGGTGTCCAAACACCCAGCGTGCCCTCGACCTTCTGTCTGAGGCCAAACTAGGCTCACCCAGCCACATAATAATACACACAGGCACAAACGACCTGAGAGCACTGCAGGAAAGAGTGGCCACAGCACTGAAGAGAGTGATTGAAAAGGCTTCTTCTACTTTCCCCAACGCACAAGTGGTTATCTCCACCCTGCTACCACGAAAAGACTTCCACCCTGCCACAATACAGCGGGTAAATGCAAGTATTTCCCGTGACTGTGCCTCAAAACCAAACGTTTTCCTGGCCCACCACTCCACCCTGGACTTGAACAGCCTCTATGACCAGGTCCACCTCTACAAGGCAGCAGTGCCCACCTTTGCCCGAACTCTAAAGGACATCGCTCTCAAACGTATCCCCAACACTTCACACAGGAGCAACAGATCAATAGACACCCCATCCAGACCAGCGAGACACCCTCCCAGATCTGCAGGACCCCCCCCTGGACCTACACATAGAGGACCCACGCCAAGAGGAATTACATCCAGACCACAGTACACCCAGACACATCCACACCCCCACCCCAACCAATCAACACCCCCCCACGTCAACCATGCCCACACCCCATTTAGGCCCACCCAGGTCAGACCTATGCCACTCCTGCCCACCCCATGCACCCCACCCCCGCAAAGAGGGCCTCAACATGGAAGCCACACATACGCCCAGGTAGTGAGCGGGCAAACAGTCCCAACCCCCACTCTCACACTCGCCGAAGCCAATGGCATGTACCAGATGCTCAGCAGGCTCTGCTCACACTTACTGGCCTGAGGCCAAACCACGACCAACAACATTGGACACTCTATGGAACAAAAAGCCTTCACTATATTATCATGGAATATCCAAGGCCTGAGGTCATCTGCCTTTGGCCTAAAGAGCAGAAACCCGGACTTCACCAAAGAAATCGGTAATACAGACATTGTCATCCTGCAAGAAACCTGGTATAGAGGAGACGGACCCACTGGTTGCCCTCTAGGTTACAGAGAGCTGGTAGTCCCATCCACCAAACTACCAGGTGTGAAACAGGGAAGGGACTCAGGGGGTATGCTAATTTGGTATAGAGCAGACCTAACTCACTCCATTAAATTAATCAAAACAGGAACATTTTACATTTGGCTAGAAATTCAAAAGGAAATTATCCTAACAGAGAAAAATGTCCTCCTGTGTGCTACCTATATCCCCCCACTAGAATCCCCATATTTTAATGAAGACAGCTTCTCCATCCTGGAGGGGGAAATCAATCATTTCCAGGCCCAGGGACATGTACTAGTCTGTGGCGACCTAAATGCCAGAACCGGACAAGAACCTGACACCCTAAGCACACAGGGGGACAAACACCTGCCTGGAGGTGACAGCATTCCCTCCCACATATGCCCCCCTAGGCACAACTATGACAACATAACCAACAAAAACGGGTCACAACTCCTGCAGCTCTGTCGCACGCTGGGTATGTACATAGTCAACGGTAGGCTTCGAGGGGACTCCTATGGTAGGTACACCTATAGCTCATCTCTTGGCAGTAGTACTGTAGACTACTTTATCACCGACCTCAACCCAGAGTCTCTCAGAGCGTTCACAGTCAGCCCACTGACACCCCTATCAGACCACAGCAAAATCACAGTCTACTTAAACAGAGCAATAATCAATCATGAGGCATCAAAGCCAAAGGAACTGAGTAACATTAAGAAATGCTATAGATGGAAGGAATGCAGTTTGGAAACCTACCAAAAAACAATTAGGCAACAACAAATTCAATCCCTTTTAGACAATTTCCTGGGTAAAACGTTCCGCTGTAATAGTGAAGGTGTAAACTTGGCAGTAGAAAATCTTAACAGTATATTTGACCTCTCAGCTTCCCTATCAAATCTAAAAATCTCAAATAGAAAACCGAAGAAAATTAACAATAATGACAAATGGTTTGATGAAGAATGCAAAAATCTAAGAAAGAAATTGAGAAACCTGTCCAACCAAAAACATAGAGACCCGGAAAACCTGAGTCTACGCCTTCACTATGGTGAATCACTAAAACAATACAGAAATACACTACGGAAAAAGAAGGAACAGCATGTCAGAAATCAGCTCAATGCAATTGAAGAATCCATAGACTCTAACCACTTCTGGGAAAATTGGAAAACACTAAACAAACAACAACAAGAAGAATTATCTATCCAAAATGGAGATGTATGGGTAAACCACTTCTCCAATCTTTTTGGCTCTATAACAAAGAATAAAGAGCAAAAACATATACATGATCAAATACAGATCTTAGAATCATCTATTAAAGACTACCAGAACCCACTGGATTATCCAATTACATTGAATGAGTTACAGGACAAAATAAAAACCCTCCAACCCAAAAAGGCCTGTGGTGTTGATGGTATCCTCAATGAAATGATCAAATATACAGACAACAAATTCCAATTGGCTATACTAAAACTCTTTAACATCATACTTAGCTCTGGCATCTTCCCCAATATTTGGAACCAAGGACTGATCACCCCAATCCACAAAAGTGGAGACAAATTTGACCCCAATAACTACCGTGGAATATGTGTCAACAGTAACCTTGGGAAAATCCTCTGCATTATTATTAACAGCAGACTCGTACATTTCCTCAATGAAAACAATGTACTGAGCAAATGTCAAATTGGCTTTTTACCAAATTACCGTACAACAGACCATGTATTCACCCTGCACACCCTAATTGACAACCAAACAAACCAAAACAAAGGCAAAGTCTTCTCATGCTTTGTTGATTTCAAAAAAGCCTTCGACTCAATCTGGCATGAGGGTCTGCTATACAAACTGATGGAAAGTGGTGTTGGGGGTAAAACATACGACATTATAAAATCCATGTACACAAACAACAAGTGTGCGGTTAAAATTGGCAAAAAACACACACATTTCTTCACACAGGGTCGTGGGGTTAGACAGGGATGCAGTTTAAGCCCCACCCTCTTCAACATATATATCAACGAATTGGCGCGGGCACTAGAAAAGTCTGCAGCACCCGGCCTCCCCCTGCTAGAATCCGAAGTCAAATGTCTGCTGTTTGCCGATGATCTGGTGCTTCTGTCACCAACCAAGGAGGGCCTACAGCAACACCTAGATCTTATGCACAGATTCTGTCAGACCTGGGCCCTGACAGTAAATCTCAGTAAGACCAAAATAATGGTGTTCCAAAAAAGGTCCAGTCACCAGGACCACAAATACAAATTCAATCTAGACACTGTTGCCCTAGAGCACACAAAAAACTATACATACCTTGGCCTAAACATCAGCGCCACAGGTAACTTCCACAAAGCTGTGAACGATCTGAGAGACAAGGCAAGAAGGGCATTCTATGCCATCAAAAGAAACATAAATTTCAACATACCAATTAGGATTTGGCTAAAAATACTTGAATCAGTCATAGAGCCCATTGCCCTTTATGGTTGTGAGGTCTGGGGTCCGCTCACCAACCAAGACTTCACAAAATGGGACAAACACCAAATTGAGACTCTGCACGCAGAATTCTGCAAAAATATCCTCCGTGTACAACGTAGAACACCAAATAATGCATGCAGAGCAGAATTAGGCCGATACCCACTAATTATCAAAATCCAGAAAAGAGCCGTTAAATTCTACAACCACCTAAAAGGAAGTGATTCACAAACCTTCCATAACAAAGCCATCACCTACAGAGAGATGAACCTGGAGAAGAGTCCCCTAAGCAAGCTGGTCCTGGGGCTCTGTTCACAAACACAAACACACCCTACAGAGCCCCAGGACAACAGCACAATTAGACCCAACCAAATCATGAGAAAACAAAAAGATAATTACTTGACACATTGGAAAGAATTAACAAAAAAACAGAGCAAACTAGAATGCTATTTGGCCCTAAACAGAGAGTACACAGCGGCAGAATACCTGCCCACTGTGACTGACCCAAAATTAAGGAAAGCTTTGACTACGTACAGACTCAGTGAGCATAGCCTTGCTATTGAGAAAGGCCGCCGTAGGCAGACATGGCTCTCAAGAGAAGACAGGCTATGTGCTCACTGCCCACAAAATGAGGTGGAAACTGAGCTGCACTTCCTAACCTCCTGCCCAATGTATGACCATATTAGAGAGACATATTTCCCTCAGATTACACAGATCCACAAAGAATTCGAAAACAAATCCAAATTTGAAAAACTCCCATATCTACTGGGTGAAATTCCACAGTGTGCCATCACAGCAGCAAGATTTGTGACCTGTTGCCACGAGAAAAGGGCAACCAGTGAAGAACACACACCATTGTAAATACAACCCATATTTATGCTTATTTATTTTATCTTGTGTCCTTTAACCATTTGTACACTGTTAAAACACTGTATATATATATATAATATGACATTTGTAATGTCTTTACTGTTTTGAAACCTCTGTATGTGTAATGTTTACTGTTAATTTTTGTTGTTTTTCACTTTATATTTTCACTTTGTATGTTGTCTACCTCACTTGCTTTGGCAATGTTAACACATGTTTCCCATGCCAATAAAGCCCTTGAATTGAATTGAATTGAAACGAGAGCTAGAGAGAGAAAGAGAGAAAGAGAGAAAGAGAGACAGAGAGAGAGATAGGGAGAGAGTGAGAGAGCGAGAGACAGAGAGAGACAGAGAGAGACAGAGAGAGAGAGAGAAAGAGAGAGAGAGAGAGAGAGAGAGAGAGCGAGAGAGAGAGAGAGAGAAAACAGAACATCCCAGTCTCTTTGTTTTCTCATCACAGCGCATTGTGGCTCTTGGAGCGTTGTACATCACGGTGGAAATGTAAATTGCAGTGTCATGCTGAACAATCCTGTGGGGTTGCTGAGCCTCGGCTCTGTCAGGGCCAGTCACACAATGCCCCCACTGTTACAGCCAGCAAGCCTTGTTCCTCTGAGCTGCGTCTGTCCTTCTCTGGGAGTTTGGCTCTGTTGCTCAGCTCCCCTGGCATCTGTCTGTCTATGTGGGTCCGTGTGTGTGTCAGTCTGTCCATCTGTCCATCCATCAATCCCTTTGTCTTTCTGTCTGTTTGACTAGCTCTCTTTCTCTCTCTGTCCCCAAAGGAGCCAGGCCAAACACATGAAGTAAGACAGGAGGACGCTAGAGGAAGTGGTGACACGTACAGACCAGGGGGGACCAGCAGGGGGCTAGGAGTGGAGTGGAAGGCGACACAGTCACAAAGAGCAAGAGGTGGAGACCCTAGCAGGACAGGGCTGGAACAACAGCAAGGGGCGTCGGTCATGCTCTAGCACACGGAGAGGAGGCTAAACCTCACCAGAGATACACTGCCCCAAAAACCCTCCTCTCTCTCACCACCTCCCTCCCACTGCCCCTGCACTGCGGTGCCAGTGAGGATGCCCAGGCGGCTATTGTGACGGGTCGCGACGGTGTGTGTAGGTGGGCAGCCTGAGCTACGATGCGGCCCTGGGCGGGCTCCTGGCGCTGGGTTACCCTGGTACTGCTGGCGTGGGGCACGCTGCTATTCTACATCGGGGGCCACCTGGTGAGGGACAGTGAGCACCCAGAGAGATCCAGCAGAGAGCTATCCAAGATCCTTGCCAAGCTGGAACGCCTCAAGCAGCAGAACGAGGACCTACGACGCATGGCTGAGTCCCTCAGGTAACTACCTACCTGAAGGGAGATGTGTGTAGAGGGTTAGAGGTATGGGGGAGGTGGGATTGTGTGTGTGCGTTTGTGTGCGTGTGTACTTCCATGCGAGTGTGTGTGTGTGTGTGTGTGTGTGTGTGTGTGTGTGTGTGTGTGTGTGTGTGTGTGTGTGTGTGTGTGTGTGTGTGTGTGTGTGTGTGTGTGTGTGTGTGTGTGTGTGTTTCCTTGCATGCGTGTGTGTGTGATGGCGTACGTGCTTGCATTAGTCATAAGTCCAGCCATAGGTGCAGCTTTCATTTCCCCCCTGTGATATCCTCAATTGCTTTGGAAAACACACACACACACACACACACACACTTCGGACAGCTGGTCTCCGATTAAATCCCTTGCTTTTGTAATTATTCAATATTGTCTGGAAAACAAAGGTAGGATTCATGACAGACACTGTCCAGATGGGTCTCAGTCAGAGACAGTGTTTGTTGTTGAAGACATCTTTCAGACAGACACTGTCCAGATGGGTCTCAGTCAGAGACAGTGTTTGTTGTTGAAGACATCTTTCAGACAGACACTGTCCAGATGGGTCTCAGTCAGAGACAGTGTTTGTTGTTGAACACATCTTTCAGACAGACACTGTCCAGATGGGTCTCAGTCAGAGACAGTGTTTGTTGTTGAAGACATCTTTCAGACAGACACTGTCCAGATGGGTCTCAGTCAGAGACAGTGTTTGTTGTTGAAGACATCTTTCAGACAGACACTGTCCAGATGGGTCTCAGTCAGAGACAGTGTTTGTTGTTGAAGACATCTTTCAGACAGACACTGTCCAGATGGGTCTCAGTCAGAGACAGTGTTTGTTGTTGAAGACATCTTTCAGACAGACACTGTCCAGATGGGTCTCAGTCAGAGACAGGGTTTGTTGTTGAACACATCTTTCAGACAGACACTGTCCAGATGGGTCTCAGTCAGAGACAGTGTTTGTTGTTGAAGACATCTTTCAGACAGACACTGTCCAGATGGGCCTCAGTCAGAGACAGTGTTTGTTGTTGAAGACATCTTTCAGACAGACACTGTCCAGATGGGTCTCAGTCAGAGACAGGGTTTGTTGTTGAAGACATCTTTCAGACAGACACTGTCCAGATGGGTCTCAGTCAGAGACAGGGTTTGTTGTTGAAGACATCTTTCAGACAGACACTGTCCAGATGGGTCTCAGTCAGAGACAGTGTTTGTTGTTGAAGACATCTTTCAGACAGACACTGTCCAGATGGGCCTCAGTCAGAGACAGTGTTTGTTGTTGAAGACATCTTTCAGACAGACACTGTCCAGATGGGTCTCAGTCAGAGACAGTGTTTGTTGTTGAAGACATCTTTCAGACAGACACTGTCCAGATGGGTCTCAGTCAGAGACAGTGTTTGTTGTTGAAGACATCTTTCAGACAGACACTGTCCAGATGGGTCTCAGTCAGAGACAGTGTTTGTTGTTGAAGACATCTTTCAGACAGACACTGTCCAGATGGGTCTCAGTCAGAGACAGTGTTTGTTGTTGAAGACATCTTTCAGACAGACACTGTCCAGATGGGTCTCAGTCAGAGACAGTGTTTGTTGTTGAAGACATCTTTCAGACAGACACTGTCCAGATGGGTCTCAGTCAGAGACAGTGTTTGTTGTTGAACACATCTTTCAGACAGACACTGTCCAGATGGGTCTCAGTCAGAGACAGGGTTTGTTGTTGAAGACATCTTTCAGACAGACACTGTCCAGATGGGTCTCAGTCAGAGACAGGGTTTGTTGTTGAAGACATCTTTCAGACAGACACTGTCCAGATGGGTCTCAGTCAGAGACAGTGTTTGTTGTTGAAGACATCTTTCAGACAGACACTGTCCAGATGGGTCTCAGTCAGAGACAGTGTTTGTTGTTGAAGACATCTTTCAGACAGACACTGTCCAGATGGGTCTCAGTCAGAGACAGGGTTTGTTGTTGAAGACATCTTTCAGACAGACACTGTCCAGATGGGTCTCAGTCAGAGACAGGGTTTGTTGTTGAAGACATCTTTCAGACAGACACTGTCCAGATGGGTCTCAGTCAGAGACAGTGTTTGTTGTTGAACACATCTTTCAGACAGACACTGTCCAGATGGGTCTCAGTCAGAGACAGTGTTTGTTGTTGAAGACATCTTTCAGACAGACACTGTCCAGATGGGTCTCAGTCAGAGACAGGGTTTGTTGTTGAAGACATCTTTCAGACAGACACTGTCCAGATGGGTCTCAGTCAGAGACAGTGTTTGTTGTTGAAGACATCTTTCAGACAGACACTGTCCAGATGGGTCTCAGTCAGAGACAGTGTTTGTTGTTGAAGACATCTTTCAGACAGACACTGTCCAGATGGGTCTCAGTCAGAGACAGTGTTTGTTGTTGAAGACATCTTTCAGACAGACACTGTCCAGATGGGTCTCAGTCAGAGACAGTGTTTGTTGTTGAAGACATCTTTCAGACAGACACTGTCCAGATGGGTCTCAGTCAGAGACAGGGTTTGTTGTTGAAGACATCTTTCAGACAGACACTGTCCAGATGGGTCTCAGTCAGAGACAGTGTTTGTTGTTGAAGACATCTTTCAGACAGACACTGTCCAGATGGGTCTCAGTCAGAGACAGTGTTTGTTGTTGAAGACATCTTTCAGACAGACACTGTCCAGATGGGTCTCAGTCAGAGACAGTGTTTGTTGTTGAAGACATCTTTCAGACAGACACTGTCCAGATGGGTCTCAGTCAGAGACAGTGTTTGTTGTTGAAGACATCTTTCAGACAGACACTGTCCAGATGGGCCTCAGTCAGAGACAGTGTTTGTTGTTGAAGACATCTTTCAGACAGACACTGTCCAGATGGGTCTCAGTCAGAGACAGTGTTTGTTGTTGAAGACATCTTTCAGACAGACACTGTCCAGATGGGTCTCAGTCAGAGACAGTGTTTGTTGTTGAAGACATCTTTCAGACAGACACTGTCCAGATGGGTCTCAGTCAGAGACAGTGTTTGTTGTTGAAGACATCTTTCAGACAGACACTGTCCAGATGGGTCTCAGTCAGAGACAGTGTTTGTTGTTGAAGACATCTTTCAGACAGACACTGTCCAGATGGGTCTCAGTCAGAGACAGTGTTTGTTGTTGAAGACATCTTTCAGACAGACACTGTCCAGATGGGTCTCAGTCAGAGACAGTGTTTGTTGTTGAACACATCTTTCAGACAGACACTGTCCAGATGGGCCTCAGTCAGAGACAGTGTTTGTTGTTGAAGACATCTTTCAGACAGACACTGTCCAGATGGGTCTCAGTCAGAGACAGTGTTTGTTGTTGAAGACATCTTTCAGACAGACACTGTCCAGATGGGCCTCAGTCAGAGACAGTGTTTGTTGTTGAAGACATCTTTCAGACAGACACTGTCCAGATGGGTCTCAGTCAGAGACAGTGTTTGTTGTTGAAGACATCTTTCAGACAGACACTGTCCAGATGGGCCTCAGTCAGAGACAGTGTTTGTTGTTGAACACATCTTTCAGACAGACACTGTCCAGATGGGTCTCAGTCAGAGACAGTGTTTGTTGTTGAAGACATCTTTCAGACAGACACTGTCCAGATGGGCCTCAGTCAGAGACAGTGTTTGTTGTTGAAGACATCTTTCAGACAGACACTGTCCAGATGGGTCTCAGTCAGAGACAGTGTTTGTTGTTGAAGACATCTTTCAGACAGACACTGTCCAGATGGGTCTCAGTCAGAGACAGGGTTTGTTGTTGAACACATCTTTCAGACAGACACTGTCCAGATGGGTCTCAGTCAGAGACAGTGTTTGTTGTTGAAGACATCTTTCAGACAGACACTGTCCAGATGGGTCTCAGTCAGAGACAGTGTTTGTTGTTGAAGACATCTTTCAGACAGACACTGTCCAGATGGGTCTCAGTCAGAGACAGTGTTTGTTGTTGAAGACATCTTTCAGACAGACACTGTCCAGATGGGTCTCAGTCAGAGACAGTGTTTGTTGTTGAAGACATCTTTCAGACAGACACTGTCCAGATGGGCCTCAGTCAGAGACAGTGTTTGTTGTTGAAGACATCTTTCAGACAGACACTGTCCAGATGGGCCTCAGTCAGAGACAGTGTTTGTTGTTGAAGACATCTTTCAGACAGACACTGTCCAGATGGGTCTCAGTCAGAGACAGTGTTTGTTGTTGAACACATCTTTCAGACAGACACTGTCCAGATGGGTCTCAGTCAGAGACAGTGTTTGTTGTTGAAGACATCTTTCAGACAGACACTGTCCAGATGGGTCTCAGTCAGAGACAGTGTTTGTTGTTGAACACATCTTTCAGACAGACACTGTCCAGATGGGTCTCAGTCAGAGACAGTGTTTGTTGTTGAAGACATCTTTCAGACAGACACTGTCCAGATGGGTCTCAGTCAGAGACAGTGTTTGTTGTTGAAGACATCTTTCAGACAGACACTGTCCAGATGGGTCTCAGTCAGAGACAGTGTTTGTTGTTGAAGACATCTTTCAGACAGACACTGTCCAGATGGGTCTCAGTCAGAGACAGGGTTTGTTGTTGAAGACATCTTTCAGACAGACACTGTCCAGATGGGTCTCAGTCAGAGACAGTGTTTGTTGTTGAACACATCTTTCAGACAGACACTGTCCAGATGGGTCTCAGTCAGAGACAGTGTTTGTTGTTGAAGACATCTTTCAGACAGACACTGTCCAGATGGGTCTCAGTCAGAGACAGTGTTTGTTGTTGAAGACATCTTTCAGACAGACACTGTCCAGATGGGTCTCAGTCAGAGACAGTGTTTGTTGTTGAAGACATCGAGCCGTTGCTCTGGGTCCAGTCAGTCTAATTTGTTGTAGCAGTAGGGTTGTTCCTTTTGCGTCTGGGCCTTTAATCATTTAAGAAGAAACCGTGCACTTTAAAAGCCTGTAATATTAAATAGAGGGCCCTTTAATATAGACAGAGAATTCAATGCATCTGATTTTTAATATGAATAATGACTTGCTAAATTACCAAAATTATGCATTTTGCATCTGTCAACCCTGTGTCACTTCTAGGAAGATATTAATCCACATTATCCCAAAGGTTTTCACTATCATTGTAAAGCCCTCGTTAATTTGTTGCTATGACAAAGTCATCTCTGGAGATGATTATTCATTTAATGTGAACAGTGATTCATTTCCGTCTGTCCCTCAGTTTAAGGTCAACCCTTGTCATGTGAACTGAACTCTCGTTTTAATATGATGAAACTATTCCTTTAAAAAAAAAACTTTTTCAAAAGAAACATCTAGTCAAATCAGGTGAGCTGGTTCGACTCTTTTGGGACATTTTCTGGTGTTTTGTGGTGGAAAACTGAGCAGGCCATGCATAAAGTGTCAACCCTGTTAACCATACAGTACAGGCAGCACTGGAGGCTGCTGAGGCGAGGACGGCTCATAACAATGGCTGGAATAGAATGGCATCAAACACATGGAACCTTCAGTATGTGTTTGATGTATTTGATACCATTCCACTGATTCCATTCCAGCCATTCCCATGAGCCCGTCCTCCCCAATTAAGGTGCCACCATCCCCCTGTGATAGACAGGCTAGAAGTGTTTTTTTTTTTTAGCTTGCATTCAATTGTCCCTTCCTGTTGCACACAACAAGCTTCCATTCCTCCTGTCAACAGGGGATTTATGGCTGATTTAATAAGAAATCATCAACCCTGTTACGGTCATCCCTGTTAAGGTCAACCCTGTTATGGTCAACACTGTTATGGTCAACACTGTTATGGTCAACCCTGTTATGGTCAACCCTGTTAAGGTCAACCCTGTTAAGGTCAACCCTGTTATGGTCAACACTGCTATGGTCAACCCTGTTATGGTCAACCCTGTTATGGTCAACCCTGTTAAGGTCAACCCTGTTAAGGTCAACCCTGTTATGGTCAACACTGTTATGGTCAACACTGTTATGGTCAACCCTGTTATGGTCAACCCTGTTAAGGTCAACCCTGTTAAGGTCAACCCTGTTATGGTCAACCCTGTTATGGTCAACCCTGTTATGGTCAACCCTGTTATGGTCAACCCTGTTAAGGTCAACCCTGTTATGGTCAACCCTGTTAAGGTCAACCCTGTTATGGTCAACACTGTTATGGTCAACCCTGTTATGGTCAACCCTGTTAAGGTCAACCCTGTTAAGGTCAACCCTGTTATGGTCAACACTGTTATGGTCAACCCTGTTATGGTCAACCCTGTTACTTACTATTGTAATGTTTTTATTTAACCTTGAGATGAGAAAACTACTTTTTATGAAATAGAACATGTGCTCTTTATGACAGTGAATGAAAATGAGGTGAAATCCAAAGTTTTTTTGGGCAAAACTACAGTTCTCAAAAGGCACCGATTTCCGATTTGGTGGAAGGGCCCTGTACAGGAGCAGTGTTACCATACAGTGTCATAATGGTACTGCCTTTCTTGCCTGTGTGTGTGTGTGTGTGTGTGTGTGTGTGTGTGTGTGTGTGTGTGTGTGTGTGTGTGTGCGCGCGCGCGTGCGTGACTATGATCATGTCACTGTGAAGTGGATGACATGGCACACAACAAGAATCAGCATCACCTTTATTAGGTCATTACACATACATTTGCATGTAAAGAAGTGTTACTCAGTAAAATGCTGCTACCACAATAAACAAAATACAGACAGACGAGAAACGGGATGAACAGACTAAATGTATAGACGCAGAATGTACACAAACACACATAGCATGTACACTATCGGCATTGTACAGTAGATGGGCCTGAGGAGGAAGGCAGCCATTTACTCAATATCTCATACCTTCGCTCCATGAACTCCCACACTCAGCATCCCCCTCCCTGATTTGAGTGACAGGCCAACAGCCCACCCACCACCAGTCACCCAGCAGCACTAATGATTTGGGTGAATACAGGGTCGGTGTGGCGATCCGCCTCTGGGCTCCGCCCTCTCCACAGCTGTCAATCACCTGGAGATGATGACACACGCAGGCCAGATGGCGTGACGGGCGAAAGAGAGATAGATAGAGAGAGAGTGTGTGTGTGTGTGTGTGTGTGTGTGTGTGTGCGTGACATCCGGCCTGAGGGATGAGGGCCTGATCAATCCCCAGGCATGTGGATGGAGGGAGGGAATGAGGGATGGATTGATGGAAGGAGGGAGTGAGGGAGGGAGGCGAGGGATGATGGACGAGGTGAGTTCTGGACCATGCAGAGATTTAAGGGGTGGTGGAAGGGGGAGAGCAGTGGAGGCCACCATGATAGAGGTTTTAGGCTGGGTTTTCTGTATAAGCACTTTGTGACATCTGCTGGTGTAAAAAGGGCTTTATAAATACATTTGATTGATTGATAAATTGATTGACTGATAAATTGATTGATTGATAGGGGGTTAACATGGGCAGAAGGGAAAGAGAGTGCAAGGAATAACAAATAGGAATGAAGAGCGATAGAAAGACAATAAGAAAGAGCTGAATGGTTTCATTGGTTTTTCTCCACAGTGTCTATTGACCGTTATCTGTCCATTAGACAGTCTCCTCCCAGTGAGGTGTTATCTGTCCATTAGACGGTCTCCTCTCAGTGATGTGTTATCTGTCCATTAGACGGTCTCCTCTCAGTGATGTGTTATCTGTCCATTAGACGGTCTCCTCTCAGTGATGTGTTATCTGTCCATTAGACGGTCTCCTCCCAGTGATGAGTTATCTGTCCATTAGACGGTCTCCTCTCAGTGATGTGTTATCTGTCCATTAGATGGTCTCCTCCCAGTGATGTGTTATCTGTCCATTAGACGGTCTCCTCTCAGTGATGTGTTATCTGTCCATTAGACGGTCTCCTCTCAGTGATGTGTTTTCTGTCCATTAGACGGTCTCCTCCCAGTGATGTGTTATCTGTCCATTAGACCGTCTCCTCTCAGTGATGTGTTATCTGTCCATTAGACGGTCTCCTCTCAGTGATGTGTTATCTGTCCATTAGACGGTCTCCTCCCAGTGATGTATTATCTGTCCATTAGACGGTCTCCTCTCAGTGATGTATTATCTGTCCATTAGACGGTCTCCTCTCAGTGATGTGTTATCTGTCCATTAGACGGTCTCCTCTCAGTGATGTGTTATCTGTCCATTAGACGGTCTCCTCCCAGTGATGTAGGCCTAATAGAGTCCACTGGCTGAGAGACACCGTCTGCCTCCGCTGGCTGAGAGACACTGTCTGCCTCCGCTCCATATTGTAAATGTGCTTCTGGAACTGACCCTGTATATAGTATGTTTACACGTGTTCTTCTTATTTATTATATCTAGCGTGTTTTCGTTTTACCTTGTTATTTTTAGTACTACATTGTTATTGATTACTGCGTTGTTGGGGTTTGAGCTGTCAAGAAAGGCATTTGACTGTAATTGTGGCATTAAAACTTTAAACTGAAACTTGGCTGAGAGAGACTGTTTGCCTCCGCTGACTGAGAGAGACTGTTTGCCTCCACTGGCTGAGAGAGACTGTTTTCCTCTGCTGGCTGAGAGAGACTGTTTTCCTCTTCTAGCTGAGAGAGACTGTTTGCCTTTGCTGACTGAGAGAGACTGTTTGCCTCCTCTGGCTGAGAGAGACTGTTTGCCTCCACTGGCTGAGAGAGACTGTTTGCCTCCACTGGCTGAGAGAGACTGTTTGCCTCCACTGGCTGAGAGAGACTGTTTTCCTCCACTGGCTGAGAGAGACTGTTTTCCTCCGCTGGCTGAGAGAGACTGTTTACCTCCACTGGCTGAGAGAGACTGTTTGCCTCTGCTGGCTGAGAGAGACTGTTTTCCTCCGCTGGCTGAGAGAGACTGTTTACCTCCGCTGGCTGAGAGTCACTTACTGGGCTCATTTACTGGGTACTATCATTAGCCCAGCATGATTCCACTGAACAGACACTGCATGCTACTGCTGCCTCCAGACTGAACTCCCATCGACCTGGTTGTCTCAGGGAAGGCAGGGGGCCTGACACTAACACTAGCCCCATTGTGAGAGCTGTCTGTGGGCACGACAGGTCATTCAGCCTGGCCTGGCCTGGAGAGATGAGCTGGAGAGTCTGGCTGTGGATTAGCGCCGACTCCTCGCCTAGTCAATTAGGGAATCTGAAATGTCTGCTGTGGTTAGTGGAATATCTAACAGAGGAATAGGTTTGAAGTAATAGGTTATCAAGTACCAGCTGGGATTTTAACGCTACACTACCTTTAACACTAGGGGATAGTCAGAGAGACCGTCTCTTTCACATGCTCTCTCTGTATCTGTCTCCCTCTCTCTCACACACATACACCCCCTCCACACACACACACACACACATGGCCCCAGGCCTCTTTTCCATAAATGTTCCTCCTTGATGTAACAGTAATTGCGTTTTTGTAGCACCATGTTCAGCTGCAGGATCCCAGTAGTATGTCTTTAAAAAAAAACAGAAAAAGTTTGTGAAATATTTTTCACAGGAATATGTATGCAGTTTCCTACCAATTTATACAAACTATTTCACATTTCCAAAGTGAAAGAAAATATAGAGACATTTTTTGACGATGTCTTGACTGCATGTATCTTCACACCCCAGAGTTAATCCTTTTTGAAGCACCTTTGCCAGCCATTACAGATTCGACCAACTTTGACCAATTCGTAGGACAACATATATCCATT
The DNA here is from genome assembly GCF_013265735.2 of Oncorhynchus mykiss. Classification (NCBI taxonomy): domain Eukaryota; kingdom Metazoa; phylum Chordata; class Actinopteri; order Salmoniformes; family Salmonidae; genus Oncorhynchus; species Oncorhynchus mykiss. Next base: position 35,371,633 of record NC_048568.1, read on the forward strand.
GTTTTTGTCAATACATATTGCTTACATATGGTTGGGAAACACTGATGGACAGCAATATTAAGTCAGGATTGTGACTGGACCATTCAGGAAGCATCAACACCTCATGGAAAGCCATTCTGGTGTGTCTTTGTCCAGCTGAAATATACATCTCTATGTGAGGATTTAAGAAGACTGAGAAAAGGGGATGGGGAAGGGGATACCTAGTCAGATGTACAACCGAATGCATTCAACTGAACTGTGTCTTCCACATTTAACCCAACCAACCCCTCTGAATCAGAGAGGCGCGAGGGGGGGAGGGGGGGGGGGGGCTGCCTTAATTGACATCCATTGGCGTCCAGGGTTTCCTCCAGCTTTTTACCTGGGCTATGTTCCTTTAACATTTATTTAGATCCTGGCAAACTTTCCAGTCCCCACCATTGCTTCGCTGATAATGGTCTTGGCTGTGTTGTATTGCGTGTGTTTGTCTTGTATGGTCATGTACCTCCTCCTCAGTTTGTTATTGTTGTCTTGTCACTGTCCTTATTGTCTTGTTTTGTATTTTGTTTAACAATAAGAGATCAGATAAAATAAAAATATTCATATTCTATCAAAGCCTACATGAATGTCTATCTGAACATTCTGCATGTTGCATCAACCTGAGCAAGCCTCCAGTTCTCTCCTGGGATATGATGAATAAATGAAGGCCCTTCTGCCTGTGTGATCCTGTGATGAACAGTAAGACGGTGGGCTCTGGGAGTTTCCTTTCATTGTCTTGTCACAGCACAGCTAGAACTGGGGGTGTGTTCAGTAGGGTGAAACTTTTTCAGAATGTTAAACATATCCATTTTATGAATAGGCTTGATTGTTTCTAACGGAACGTTCTGTAACAATACACACTTCTGACTGAACTGACCGCTGATGGTCTTCCTCACAGTAATATCACAGGGGATTTTCTAAAGGTTAACCTTGTCCCTTCTTCACTGTCATTCATCAGTCTGTCATTTATCAGTCTGTTATTCATCAGTCTGTCATTCATCAGTCTGTCATTCATCATTATGATGTCTGTGTGTCTCTGTGTGTATGTGTATGTGTGTGTGTTTCTGTGTGTGTTTCTCAGTGTATGTGTGTGTATGTCTCTGTGTGTGTGTCTCTGTGTGTCTCTCTCTCTGTGTGTGTGTGTGTGTGTGTGTGTGTGTGTGTGTGTGTGTGTGTGTGTGTGTGTGTGTGTGTGTGTGTGTGTGTGTGTGTGTGTGTGTGTGTGTGTGTGTGTGTGTGTGTGTGTGTGTGTGAATGTATGTGTGTATCTGTGTGTGTTTTCTAAATGTTAACATTGTCCCTTACTCACTGTTATTCATCAGTCTGTTATTCATCCTTCTGTCATTCATCCTTCTGTTATTCATCCTTCTGTTATTCATCCTTCCCTATTCATCCTTCTGTCATTCATCAGTCTGTTATTCATCAGTCTGTTATTCATCCTTCTGTCATTTATCAGTCTGTTATTCATCCTTCTGTCATTCATCATTCTGTTATTCATCAGTCTGTCATTCATCCTTCTGTTATTCATCCTTCTGTTATTCATCCTTCTGTTATTCATCCTTCTGTTATTCATCAGTCTGTTATTCATCCTTCTGTCATTCATCCTTCTGTCATTCATCAGTCTGTTATTCATCCTTCTGTTATTCATCAGTCTGTTATTCATCCTTCTGTTATTCATCAGTCTGTTATTCATCCTTCTGTCATTCATCCTTCTGTCATTCATCAGTCTGTTATTCATCCTTTTGTTATTCATCAGTCTGTTATTCATCCTTCTGTTATTCATCAGTCTGTTATTCATCCTTCTGTTATTCATCAGTCTGTTATTCATCCTTCTGTTATTCATCAGTCTGTTATTCATCATTCTGTTATTCATCAGTCTGTCATTCATCCTTCTGTTATTCATCAGTCTGTTATTCAACCTTCTGTTATTCATCAGTCTGTTATTCATCCTTCTGTTATTCATCCGTCTGTTATTCAACCTTCTGTTATTCATCAGTCTGTTATTCATCAGTCTGTTATTCATCCGTCTGTTATTCAACCTTCTGTCATTCATCAGTCTGTTATTCATCAGTCTGTGTTTCTTAGCTTAGTTCCCAACTGAGAGGAGAGGGTCAAGGGAGGGGAAGCTGCAAAACAGTGTGTGTGTGTGAGTGTGTGTATGTGTGTGTCTGTGTGTATGTGCGTGAGTGCATAGTATGTGTGCATGAGTGTGTGTGTGTACATATGGGGTGGTGAGGGTAGCCTAGTGGTTAGAGCGTTGGACTAGTAACTGGAAGGTTGAAAGTTCAAACCCCCGAGCTGACAAGGTACAAATCTGTCCTTCTGCCCCTGAACAGGCAGTCATTGAAAATAAGAATTTGTTTTTAACTGACTTGCCTAGTTAAATAAAGGTAAAATAAATTTAAAAAAAGTGTGTGTATTATAATGAAGATAAGGTTATAAGGTTATTTCTGCATGATGTTCCCCACTCAGGGAGCAAATTGAGTTTGCATGCCTTGATGACTCATTAGCCTTTGTCTCTCTTGATGCATGTACTTAGAAGCTATTTATATTTTCTTATAAATATGAATGTATTAGATAACGTGTGTGTGTGTGTGTGTGTGTGTGTGTGTGTGTGTGTGACTGTCCTCATGGGTACCGAAAATACCTAAAAGTCCCCACAAAGATAGTAAAACAAGGAAAATTACAAAGGCCATTTTAAATTTAGGGATTAGGGTTAAGGGTTAAGGTTAGGGTTAGGTTTAGTGTTAGGAGTTAGGATTAGGCTTAATAGTTAATGTTAGGAGTTGGGATTAGGGTTAAGGTTAGGGTTAGGTTTAGTGTTAGGAGTTAGGATTAGGCTTAATAGTTAATGTTAGGAGTTGGGATTAGGGTTAAGGGCAGGAACAGATTGGGAATGAAAAATGGCCGGCTAGAAGGAGCACATATTGGCACAATGGCTCTGGCATCAAGGTGGCAAGGATCTCTGGAACCATCTGACTAGTAAAACAAATAATACAGGAAGACATGTGTTGGTGAAAAGACTGGTGAGCAGGCAAGTCCTAGAATAAAATTAAAATAAACATGTTTCCTACCTCCTTAAATTAGCAGTTTCTGCAGCAGCTCACTTCTCTCAGCAGTGCCATCTATAACCAGGTCACGGTCCAGGGCCATTAAAGCATCTCGCTCAGTAGCCATGAGCATAAAAGCCTCCAGGTGTTGTTGAGATAGAGTGCTCCTGAGCTTACTCTAGATGAATTTCAGAGTAGGGAAGCTCCGCTCGCAAGCTACTGTACCTGAGTTACTGACAGGGTAAGTATGAACTTGTAAGCAAGACCCAGGATGTGGTATGCGTCCATCAATAGGTTGTACTGACTAAGAATACGGTAGCAACACAGTGGACAGTCCTTGCAAGATGAACAGCTCTTGTTCACCATCTCCACCATCTCTACCTTGTCTTCATTTCATTCAGGCCCATGATCCTCCATAGTCCTGGTTGTGTATTCTTCAAATCCCCATTGTTTTAACCTAGTCCACTGTTCTGCCAGACTCATGAGCTCACTCTGTAAATTGGCCACCGTTGCTCTGCTGTCAAATTTGATCAAACATTTGCTTAGTTCTTGATGGGCTCTGTGTAAGGCCATTGGCACTGGATGTTAACTGACTAAAGTTCTTAGGGTCCAGAAGAGCCATACAAAGTGCCATTACTCAGAAATCGCAGATGGATGGTATCTATAACTGTATCCAGAATTTGATTATGGACACCAATCATGTATGCACTCTCTGCCCCAGTAAACGTCTAATCTAGTGCCATCTCTCCAGGCGTGATTTTCTTCTTTCGAGCCCTTTTTGGCAGAGTGGTCTCTAACTCCATCTCTGTTTCCTCATCCCGTTCCTGCAACTTCCTGTCTGAAGCTGCCTTGACTTTTTCAAAATCTCTAGCCATTCCTTTCAGCTGCTCTTCTGTAGACACAACCATACGATGCGCAGACGGAATGTCCATTTCACTTGTTTGAAGATATTTTGAGACTGGTGAGGTGACCTGAGGTGACCTAAGTCATATCTGAGCTGTAAGTATTGTTTCATACTTCAGCAACCCCTCAAAGTATCCCCGTGCCTTGACCCGTGCAGTGGTGTTGATGTTTTTCTGATATTGTATGGTTGAAAGAGTGAGAAGGACATCAACATACAGACACTCATCTGGATTTCCAAAAGCTCCAAAGACCTTCTTTAACTTCTTTAAGGCACTGTCTTCAGCCCACCAGCGTGTCTTACCAGTTGGAGCAAGACGTCTGTGTCAGGCATTTCCAAATACCTGAAGGTACCACGTTCATCTGTACAAACAATAGTACGCAAGTATAAACACCATGGGACCACGCAGCCGTCATTCCTCTCAGGAAGGAGATGCGTTCTGTCTCCTAGAGATGAACGTACTTTGGTGCGAAAAGTGCAAATCAATCCCAGAACAACAGCAAAGGACCTTGTGCTGGAGGAAAGAGGTACAAAACTATTGTCGTGGCTAATGTATTAGTTAATGTGATGACTGTTGCTCATCGAATGATTAAAGGTTTCTAATTGCGTGATTAACTGGATCAAGCAATTATTAACTCATTAACCTGGGGCACCATGGGAAAATTAGTTTTGATTGAGTTTCTATTTCCCAAATTAGCTCAAAGAATATCAGAATATCGATTATACAAACAGTCGCTAATTAATCAATTTCCTCTACAATTTCATTCTGAACGTCACATAATCTGGGAATCTGCACGGACCCGGGTCTCACCAATGAGTTCATACCACACCAATCTTAGTTGAGTTTTTATTTACTAGAAAGCTAAAATGATGATAAAAGATACACATACACAAAAACACATTATAGACTATTGATTAGGACTTAGTATAATGGGCCAACACACTATGGCGCGAGTTACCCACAATGGGGATTTAAAAGAGAGAGAAAAATAGAAAGTACACGGGATAAATATACATTTGGGTGCATTTGTCATCTATGCTTATTTTAACCCTAGCCTTGCCCAGAATTGCCGCTCTTATGGGTCAGAATATAATGATGTAATTACGTGTTGGAGGTCTCAGAGGGGAAGCTCTGCGTGGGTCGTTTAGGCTTCTCAATGACGCACTTCTCCGGTGCAATTCTCTGGTTGTCCTCACGATGTCAGTGTCCTTTTGGCTTAGGGGTCTGTTCCCTCGTCCTTGCTCTGGAAGGGGTCTTCTGAGGACAGACAGCTCTATAGTTCAGAGCTCACAGCGTAGGAATGAAACAGTGTAGATACCCCGATTCGATGGAGAGGCTAGGTGGTCCGGCTTGAATTCACCCGCTTAGACATGGGTAGAATTTTTTTTTCTTTGTCTTCAACCTTGTGTTGCGTTTTGGGTTCATTGACTTTTTAGACCTTGGCTGCAGCTTGGGTCCCTTAGTCTGATATGTTCATTCTTAAGCCATTTTGCCACAGTTTTGACTAAGGTGTATGTAAACTTCCGACTTCCACTGTAGCTAAATAGCCAGCTAGCCAAACCCAAGCATTGCTTATCTTATCCCTATTGTCTTCGTTCTTACCGCTTCAGCTGCAAAACCTTGACTAACAGTTGAACTGGTTCACTGGGCTCAATGGGCTGCTCTCTCTGCTCTCTGCTGCCAGTGCCTCCAGGCTCACTAGGCTGAGATGATTGACTGGTACCGGCAGCAAATGAATAATTTGTTATTTTAAAACATTTGGCTGCATCAGCCTCAAGGAACTTCAACCTCTTCTCTCTCCGCTTTTCAGCACCACCTTTACATTTTTTCTCTTTTTGTTTGTCCACCTTGCTCCACTCCACTATTTATCCAAATGTCACCACTTAACAGAGATTGGAAAGGGGCAGGGCTCAGGTAAAGTTAGAATGGACTGGACCAAAAGTAATTGGCTGGGAGAGAGAGGCTGACATATGTAATACCCAACGGCAGTGGGCCAACAGCCCACTCTCCTGGGCCAGTCAGACACACAGCACTTGGTTATTTTTATTTTAGCGGGGGCTGGGGTTATTTATATTTTGCGTTGCATCGGCCCCAATTGTCAAGCGGCCCACCGGGAAAAGTCCCGCTGTTCCAGATGGCCATTCCATCATTGGTCAATGGTTAGGGTTAGGGTTAAGTGTTAAGGTTAGGGTCAGGGTTAAGGTTAGGGATTGGGATTCGGGTTAAGGTTAGGGTTATGATTAGCATTAAGGGTTAAGGTTTGGGGTTAGGATTAGGGTTAAGGATTAAGGTTAGGGGTTAGGATTAGGGTTAAGGTTAGGGGTTAGGTTTAGGGTTTAGTGTTCAGGGTTAAGGTTAGGTTTAGTGTTAGGAGTTATGCAAAATAGGATTTTGAAAGGAAATCAATTTTAGGTCCCCAAAAGGATAGTAAAATATATTGTGTGTCTACGTGTTTAATTATACTTGTGGGGACCATAGTAAATAAACTAAATTTGACCAAATGGGGACCCACAAAATGTCCCCAATTGGTCAAATGTTGGTTATTTAGGAGCTAGGGTTAGTTTTAGGTTTAGGAGCTAGGGTTATTTTTAGGTTTAGGAGCTAGTGTTAGGGTTAGGGTTAAGGTAAGGGTACGGGTTAGGGTTAAGGGTTATGGGAAATAAGATTTTGAATGGGACTGAATTGTGTGTCCACACAAGGTTACTTGTACAAGACTGTGTGTGTTCTTGCACGCTTGCATTTCGTTTGTGTGCACACCTGTGTTATAATGAACAGGTCAACATTTGAGATGTTCAGGAAATAAAAATGGAATGAAGAGAGATGTTACTGTTCACTATAGCACACTATAAACAATGAAACAGGGTAGAAATACAGCTTTGTAGGGTTCATTATACTTTACAAATACTCATTAGTGAAAAAAACGCAATGAGCATTTTAAATGTACCAAAAGGACGCCCAAACATCATTTAGACTCTAATTAGCAATTAGGCTTTGTAAGATATTCAGCTGCAAATCTGCTCACCAAAATAATGTTCTATTGAACGGAGTGCTCTTTGATTTCTGCTCACATTTAATCAAGACAGACACACACACACACACACACACACACACACACGCACGCACGCTCTCACACACACACACACACACACACACACACACACACACACACACACACACACACACACAGAAAGACACACACACACACAGAAAGACACACACACACACACACTCTCACACACACACAGAAAGACACACACACACAGAAAGACACACACAGACACACACACACACACACACACACAGTAAAAGAGCTCTGACTCATATACTAACACAGCTAACAAAGATGTAGAAAAACAAACACACTCATCCCCACTCTGATACCCCATTGCTCTCTCTCTATTCCCCCCTGTCTCTTGTGTTAGGATACCTGAGGGCCAGGTAGAAGAGGGAGGGGCCCTGGCTGTGGGGAGGCTACGCTCCCTGGAGGACCAGCTGACCAGAGCCAAGCAGAAGATACACAGCTTCCAGAGACTGACCGGAGATGGTGAGCAGGCCAGGGGGATCAGGGAGGCCAGGGAGGGATGTATGGGGGCAGAGGAGGTGGAAGCTCCAGAGTCCCAGAGAGTAAGGAGGTAAGGCGGTGGGTCAGATAGCCTAGGATTATGGATTATTAGCCTGGTCTATGTTAGTAGCTAAACTCATCTGACAGGGAAAACATGTGTGTTTTTGTGTGTGTTTTTGTGTGTGTTTTTGTGAGTGCTTGCGTGTGTATGTGTCTAAGAGGTGCGTGTCAGAGGGTTGGCTGCTAGGTGGAATAGAAGTAGTGTCACAGGAAGAAAGGAAGAGAGAGAGCATGTGTGTGTGTGTGTGTCTGCCTGTGTTAGTCTCTGTGTGTGTGTGTGTGTGTGTGTGTCTTTGTGTGTCTCTGTGAGTGTGTCTCTGTGTGTGTGTCTCTGTGTGTGTGTGTGTCTCTGTGTGGACATAACAGATGCATTAAAACTCTTATGAACAAATGTACATGAATGGAGTCAAAGCATCACATTGGGAGAGAGAGAGGTTGAGCGGGAGAGATTAGTATTGACAGACGATCCAGTCTTCTCCTAAAACTCCCATGTGTTCAATGACAGTTACCTTTCTGCCCATCGTTCTTTATTTCACCCCCCCCTCCTGCCTCCACCACCACTCAGGTCCGGGCCCCACCCAGGAGGAGCTGAGGCGGAGGGTAGAGAACGGTGTGAGGGAGCTCTGGTACTTTGTCAGCAGCGAGGTGAAGAAGCTGGGCCATGTGGAGGCTGGGGAAAGGCCCAGACAGGCTGACACCCTGATACAAGACCTGGGACACCAGCAGAGGTCAGAGACACATGCACACACGCTCTCTCTCACACACACATACATCTATAAACCCTTCCACAGGCTGTCCGCCGACATACACATACACAGAAACACACACACCTTCCCTTACCACTCTCCCAGGTGTCTTCCTCTGTGTTGGCTTCAGCCCAGAGGTCAGAGAGAGCAGAGAGAGGTTGCGACATGAGTCACACGTTTATGTAGTTCATCGGCCCTGTAATACAGCAGTGGCCCCGGCTCTCTTCCCTACCTACCTCCTTCCTTCCCTGTCTCCCTCCCACCCTCTCTACTGCCTCCGTCCGCCTGCCTGTTGAATTATGGGGTAATTGTAAATGGGACAGTAATTGCCCAACAATTGGAGCGGGTAATCAGTACTCAGGGCCACTCAGTTTAGCCACCCGTCAACTAAACCCCCATCTCCAGCCTGCAGCCTCCAGTCGCATTAAACCGCTGGGCCGGGGAAACCCTCACAGGCTTCATAGAAGGACACACACTCACACACACACACACACACAATCACTCACACACTCACACACACACACACACACACACACAATCACTCACACACTCACACACACATGCAATCACTCAGACACTCACACAAAAACACACACACACTCACACGCAATCACTGAGACACTCACACAAAAACACACACACAAAAACACACTCACACGCAATCACTGAGACACTCACACAAAAACACACACACATTCACACACACTCACACACACATTAACAACCAACCGCAGGAGAACTAGCCTCACGCTCCTCTGCCAAAGCACAGAGGGTCTGTCTGCCTATTCTCCCATGTTAACTCAGCGGCTAACAGACACTTGTAGTTCTCACACAGGGAGACTGTGATAGGTCCACGGTGGGTCCTGGGTAAAGGAGTATGACACGGTTTCGCGTTGTGGTTTAGGATAAAAAATGCTAGAGAACGTGTGGAAGTGTTTCTGTGTGTGTGTGTGTGTGTGTGTGTGTGTGTGTGTGTGTGTGTGTGTGTGTGTGTGTGTGTGTGTGTGTGTGTGTGCGTGTGCGTGTGCCATACATGACTATGCGTATTTTAAAGTTAGAGTTTTTATTGTGTTGATTATTTTCTTGTGCATAGGGTTTTTATTTAAATTGTGTAAAATAATTATGCACCGGCTGCCATTGATACTTTGTAATGTAATGTCAAAATTGTGGCATGAAGCATTCTTTATACTATATGTGTGTGTGTACTAATGTGCTTGTGCTCAGGTGGTTTCCCACCCTGAGAATGTGACTGACGTGGGTTACTAAAATGATTTGAGGCGTGCTGGTTTTCAGAGCTATTACCCCTGCACATTGATCAGGTACTCTCTGTATATAGCCATTACCCCTGCACATTGATCTGGTACTCTCTGTATATAGCCATTACCCCTGCACATTGATCTGGTACTCCCTGTATATAGCTATAACCCTGCACATTGATCTGGTACTCTCTGTATATAGCTATTACCCTGCACATTGATCTGGTACTGGTACTCCCTGTATATAGCCATTACCCCTGCACATTGATCTGGTACTCTCTGTATATAGCCATTACCCCTGCACATTGATCTGGTACTCTCTGTATATAGCTATTACCCCTGCACATTGATATGGTACTCTCTGTATATAGCTATTACCCCTGCACATTGATCTGGTACTCTCTGTATATAGCCATTACCCCTGCACATTGATCAGGTACTCTCTGTATATAGCCATTACCCCTGCACATTGATCTGGTACTCTCTGTATATAGCCATTACCCCTGCACATTGATCTGGTACTCTCTGTATATAGCCATTACCCCTGCACATTGATCTGGTACTCTCTGTATATAGCTATTACCCTGCACATTGATCTGGTACTCTCTGTATATAGCTATTACCCTGCACATTGATCTGGTACTCCCTGTATATAGCTATTACCCCTGCACATTGATCTGGTACTGGTACTCTCTGTATATAGCTATTACCCCTGCACATTAATCTGGTACTCACTGTATATAGCTATTACCCCTGCACATTGATCTGGTACTCCCTGTATATAGCTATTGCCCCTGCACATTGATCTGGTACTCTCTGTATATAGCTATTACCCTGCACATTGATCTGGTACTCTCTGTATATAGCTATTTTATATAGCCCCTGCACATTGATCTGCACATTGATCTGGTACTGGTACTCTCTGTATATAGCTATTACCCCTTCACATTGATCTGGTACTCTCTGTATATAGCTATTACCCTTGCACATTGATCTGGTACTGGTACTCCCTGTATATAGCTATTGCCCCTGCACATTGATCTGGTACTCCCTGTATATATCTATTAACCTTGCACATTGATCTGGTACTCCCTGTATATAGCTATTACCCCTGCACATTGATCTGGTACTACCTGTATATAGCTATAACCCTGCACATTGATCTGGTACTGGTACTCTCTGTATATAGCTATTACCCTGCACATTGATATGGTACTGGTACTCTCTGTATATAGCTATTACCACTGCACATTGATCTGGTACTCTCTGTATATAGCTATTACCCCTGAACATTGATATGGTACTCTCTGTATATAGCTATTACCCCTGCACATTGATCTGGTACTGGTACTCACTGTATATTGCTATTAACCCTACACATTGATCTGGTACTGGTACTCTCTGTATATAGCTATTACTCCTGCACATTGATCTGGTACTCCCTGTACATAGCTATTACCCCTGCACATTGATCTGGTACTGGTACTCCCTGTATATAGCTATTACCCCTGCACATTGATCTGGTACTCTCTGTATATAGCTATTACCCCTGCACATTGATCTGGTACTCTCTGTATATAGCTATTACCCCTGCACATTGATCTGGTACTCCCTGTATATAGCCATTATTCCTGCACATTGATCTGGTACTCGTACTCCCTGTATATAGCTATTACCCCTGCACATTGATCTGGTACTCTCTGTATATAGCCATTATTCCTGCGCATTGATCTGGTACTGGTACTCCCATATCTAACTATTACCCCTGCACATTGATCTGGTACTCCCTGTATATAGCTCCATTCTTGTGTTACATTTTTTAATTTCTATTATTTCTTAAAACCGCATTGTTTGTTAAGTGCTTGTAAGTAAGCATTTCACGGTTAAGTCTACACCTGTTATATTCGGCGCATGTGACATATACAATTTGCCCTGATTCCATTTTTGTGTGTGTGCAGGTCCATCATGACAGACCTGTATTACCTCAGCCAGGCTGACGGAGTTGGCGACTGGAGAGTGAAGGAGGCCAGGGACCTGTCTAACCTGGTGCAGAACAGGATCACGTACCTACAGGTATACACACACTCACACAAACACATACACAAACTTTTGCGTTCACGCATGCACACACACAAATGCACACACCGACGTATGCGTGCATACACTCTTAATCTTCTTTGGCTGTCCCCATAGGAGAACCCTTTGTAGAACCCTTTTGGGTTGCAGATGTAACTATTTTGGATTCCATGTAAAAAGCCTTTCTACAGAGGGTTCTTTATTACCGTATAGTATTATATTATACTACATTATATGGACTGGGATTATGCACCTCGTTCAAACCACCATAAAGCTGAGAGAACATGCGATTCTGGTGCTATAAGGGCACAAGGCGAGACCCAAATGCAGACACAGGAGGCAGATGGTTGAGCTCCGATATTTATTATAACAAGAGAGGGTAGGCAAAAGTCAGGTCGGGTACAGGCGAGAGTTCATAAACCAGGTCAGAGTCCAAACGGTACAAGACGGTAGGCAGGCTCGAGGTCAGGGACAGGCAGAGTGGTCAGGCAGGCGGGCTCAGAGTCAGGACAGGCAAGGGTCAAAACCAGGAGGGCGAGCAGAGAGAGTCTGGGAAACGCAGGAGCTGAGACACAAAAAAGCTGGTTGACTTGACAAACAAGACAAACTGGCACAGAGAGACAGATAACACAGGGATAAATACACCGGGGATATTAAGCGACAACTGGAGGGGGTGGAGACGAGCACAAGGACAGGTGAAACAGATCAGGGTGTGACAGGTGCAGCACATGCGGCCCACAAAGTTACAAATATAGGCTAGCGAATTTGATTTTAAAATGTTAAATATAATAGGGCTTTCTTGTATAATAAGTAGGCTGACGTATACATACTGTACTTTTCATAATATTTCCTCAAATGTTATTACCCCTCTTTCTCTCTATATTGTTCCCTCATTCCTTAACATTTGTGGTAGTGGTGGAGTAGGGTTCTGAGGGCACACAGTGCTGTGAAGTCTGTGAATGTATTGTAATGTTTTTAAAATTGTATAAACTGCCTTCATTTTGCTGGACCCCAGGAAGAGGAGCTGGGGGGGGGGGGATCCATAATAAATACAAATACAAATTCCTTCCTCACTTTCGACAGTTCATTTAAATAAGTTATTATCTTCATCTTTCCAAAGACATCCTTGAATAACATAGAATTAATATTATGGAATTAGGTGCAGATGGCTTTCACTTCACAAAGATTGAATGGCTATAGTCTGAATAAATAACTGCCATAGCCTACAACCATCACATGTTCACTCTGCTTTCAAACTACCAGTGCGTTGGATTGGCTGCTGTATTTAATGTTCAGAAAACAAAAAACAATGTCCAGCAAGACTTGAAGATCTAAGGAGCGTTTTGTAAGGGAAAAAACCATCGGAGCACAGGTCCCTGCCTATTGCGCAAGAGACAGAGGCTAGTTAGAAGCTTATAATGCATATCCCATCATTCATTAGATAAATATAAGGCTAATGCAGCATCACATGTACCGTTGTGGCCAAAAGTTTTGAGAATGACACAAATATTAATTTTCACAAAGTTTGCTGCTTCAGTGTCTTGAGATATTTTTGTCAGGTGTTACTATGGAATACTGATGTATAATTACAAGCATTTCATAAGCATTTAATATATATATATATATATATATATATATATATATATATATATATATACAGTGCCTTGCGAAAGTATTCGGCCCCCTTGAACTTTGCGACCTTTTGCCTCATTTCAGGCTTCAAACATCAAGATATAAAACTTTGTGAAGAATCAACAACAAGTGGGACACAATCATGAAGTGGAACAACATTTATTGGATATTTCAAACTTTTTTAACAAATCAAAAACTGAAAAATTGGGCGCGCAAATTTATTCAGCCCCTTTACTTTCAGTGCAGCAAACTCTCTCCAGAAGTTCAGTGAGGATCTCTGAATGATCCAATGTTGACCTAAATGACTAATGAGGATAAATACAATCCACCTGTGTGTAATCAAGTCTCCGTATAAATGCACCTGCACTGTGATAGTCTCAGAGGTCCGTTAAAAGCGCAGAGAGCATCATGAAGAACAAGGAACACACCAGGCAGGTCCGAGATACTGTTGTGAAGAAGTTTAAAGCCGGATTTGGATACAAAAAGATTTCCCAAGCTTTAAACAACCCAAGGAGCACTGTGCAAGCGATAATATTGAAATGGAAGGAGTATCAGACCACTGCAAATCTACCAAGACCTGGCCGTCCCTCTAAACTTTCAGCTCATACAAGGAGAAGACTGATCAGAGATGCAGCCAAGAGGCCCATGATCACTCTGGATGAACTGCAGAGATCTACAGATGAGGTGGGAGACTCTGTCCATAGGACAACAATCAGTCATATATTGCACAAATCTGGCCTTTATGGAAGAGTGGCAAGAAGAAAGCCATTTCTTAAAGATATCCATAAAAAGTGTAGTTTAAAGTTTGCCACAAGCCACCTGGGAGACCCACCAAACATGTGGAAGAAGGTGCTCTGGTCAGATGAAACCAAAATTGAACTTTTTGGCAACAATGCAAAACGTTATGTTTGGCGTAAAAGCAACACAGCTGAACACACCATCCCCACTGTCAATCATGGTGGTGGCAGCATCATGGTTTGGGCCTGCTTTTCTTCAGCAGGGACAGGGAAGATGGTTAAAATTGATGGGAAGATGGATGGAGCCAAATACAGGACCATTCTGGAAGAACCTGATGGAGTCTGCAAAAGACCTGAGACTGGGACGGAGATTTATCTTCCAACAAGACAATGATCCAAAACATAAAGCAAAATCTACAATGGAATGGTTCAAAAATAAACATATCCAGGTGTTAGAATGGCCAAGTCAAAGTCCAGACCTGAATCCAATCGAGAATCTGTGGAAAGAACTGAAAACTGCTGTTCACAAATGCTCTCCATCCAACCTCACTGAGCTCGAGCTGTTTTGCAAGGAGGAATGGGAAAAAATGTCAGTCTCTCGATGTGCAAAACTGACATACCCCAAGCGACTTACAGCTGTAATCGCAGCAAAAGGTGGCGCTACAAAGTATTAACTTAAGGGGGCTGAATAATTTTGCACGCCCAATTTTTCAGTTTTTGATTTGTTAAAAAAGTTTGAAATATCCAATAAATGTCGTTCCACTTCATGATTGTGTCCCACTTGTTGTTGATTCTTCACAAAAAAATACAGTTTTATATCTTTATGTTTGAAGCCTGAAATGTGGCAAAAGGTTGCAAAGTTCAAGGGGGCTGAATACTTTCGCAAGGCACTGTATATATATATATATATAGTCATTAAAACTCGTATATATATACAGTTGAAGTCGGAAGTTTACATAAAGAAGTTTTAATGTCTCCAACCTAAATGTTTCAACCACTCCACAGATTTCTTGTTAACAAACTATAGTTTTGGCAAGTCGTTTAGGACAGCTACTTTGTGCATGACACAAGTCATTTTTACAACAATTGTTTACAGACAGATTATTTAACTTACAATTCACTGTATCACAATTCCAGTGGGTCAGAAGTTTACATACACTAAATTGACTGTGCCTTTAAACAGCTTGGAAAATTCCAGAAAATTATGTCATGGCTTTAGAAGCTTCTGGTAGGCTAATTGACATCATTTGTGTAATTTGGAGGTGTACCTGTGGATGTATTTCAAGGCCTACCTTCAAACTTAGTGCCTCTTTGCTTGACATCATGGGAAAAGCCATGACCTCAGCAAAATAAAAGTAGACCTCTGCAAGTCTGGTTCATCCTTGGGGGCAATTTCCAAACGCCTGAAGGTACCACGATCATATGTACAAACAATAGTACGCAAGCACAAACACCATGGGACCACGCAGCCGCCAAACCACTCAGGAAGGAGACGCATTCTGAGATGAACGTACTTAGGTGAGAAAAGTGCAAATCAATCCCAGAACAACAGCAAAGGACCTTGTGAAGATGCTGGAGAAAACAAGTACAAAAGTATCTATATCCACAATAAAAACGAGTCCTATATCGACATAACCTGAAAGACCGCTCAGCAAGGAAGAAGCCACTGCTCCAAATCCTCCATAAAAAAGCCAGACCATGGTTTGCAACTGCACATGGGGACAAAGATCGTACTTTTGGGGGAAATGTCCTCTGGCCTGATGAAACAAAAATGGAACATAATGACCATCGTCATGTTTGGAGGAAAAAGGGGGAGGCTTTCAAGCCGAAGAATACCATCCCAACCGTGAAGCACGGGGGTGGCAGCATCATGTTGTGAGGGTGCTTTGCTGCAGGAGGGACTGGTGCACTTCATAAAATAGATGGCATCATGAGGAAGTAAAATTACGTGGATATATTGAAGCAAAATCTCAAGACATCAGTCAGGAAGTTAAAGCTTGGTCGCAAATGGGTCTTCCAAATGGACAATGACCCCAAGCATACTTCAAAAAATTGTGGCAAAATGGCTTAAGGACAACAAAGTCAAGGTATTGGAGTGGCCATCACAAAGCCCTGACCTCAATCCTATATAAAATTTGAAACTGAAAAAGCATGTGTGAGCAAGGAGGCCTACAAACCTGACTCAGTTACACCAGCTCAGTCAGGAGGAATGGGCCAAATTGACCTAACTTATTGTGGGAAGATTGTGGAAGGCTACCCGAAATGTTTGGCCCAAGTTAAACAAGGCAATGCTACCAAATACTAATTGAGTGCATGTAAACTTCTGATCCACTGGGAATGTGATGAAAGAAAAAAAGGTGAAATAAATAATTCTCTCTACTATTATTCTGAAATTTCACATTCTTAAAATAAAGTGGTGATCCTAACTGACCTAAGAGAGGTCATTTTTACTAGGATTAAATGTCAGGAATTGTGAAAAATGGAGTTTAAATGTATTTGGCTAAGGTGTGTGTAAACTTCCATCTTCAAATGTATATATATCAATCTTGAACAGGACTATCTATTTTGCCGTTTCAATGGAATTGATGAAGAGAGAGGAAGACCGCTCAGGGTGCTCCGATTTAAAGCATCGATATTCGAGTGATAGGCTGTTTCAAAACTCATCGATATTCCAGTGATAGGCTGTTTCAAAACTCATCGATATTCCAGTGATAGGCTGTTTCAAAACTCATCGATATTCGAGTGATACGCTGTTTCAAAACTCATCGATATTCGAGTGATAGGCTGTTTCAAAACTCATTGATATTCGAGTGATAGGCTGTTTCAAAACTCATTGATATTTGAGTGACAGGCTGTTTCAAAACTCATCGATATTCGAGTGATAGGCTGTTTCAAAACTCATCGATATTCCAGTGACAGGCTGTTTCAAAACTCATCGATATTCCAGTGATAGGCTGTTTCAAAACTCATCGATATTCCAGTGATAGGCTGTTTCAAAACTCATCGATATTCCAGTGATAGGCTGTTTCAAAACTCATCGATATTCGAGTGATACGCTGTTTCAAAACTCATCGATATTCGAGTGATAGGCTGTTTCAAAACTCATTGATATTCGAGTGATAGGCTGTTTCAAAACTCATTGATATTTGAGTGACAGGCTGTTTCAAAACTCATCGATATTCGAGTGATAGGCTGTTTCAAAACTCATCGATATTCGAGTGATACGCTGTTTCAAAACTCATCGATATTCGAGTGATAGGCTGTTTCAAAACTCATTGATATTCGAGTGATAGGCTGTTTCAAAACTCATTGATATTTGAGTGACAGGCTGTTTCAAAACTCATCGATATTAGAGTGATAGGCTGTTTCAAAACTCATCGATATTCGAGTGATACGCTGTTTCAAAACTCATCGATATTCGAGTGATAGGCTGTTTCAAAACTCATTGATATTCGAGTGATAGGCTGTTTCAAAACTCATCGATATTTGAGTGACAGGCTGTTTCAAAACTCATCGATATTCGAGTGATAGGCAGTTTCAAAACTCATCGATATTTGAGTGACAGGCTGTTTCAAAACTCATCGATATTCGAGTGATAGGCTGTTTCAAAACTCATCGACATTCGAGTGATAGGCTGTTTCAAAACTCATCGATATTCGAGTGATAGGCTGTTTCAAAACTCATCGATATTCGAGTGATAGGCTGTTTCAAAACTCATCGATATTCGAGTGATAGGCTGTTTCAAAACTCATCGATATTCGAGTGATAGGCTGTTTCAAAACTCATCGATATTCGAGTGATAGGCTGTTTCAAAATTCATCGATATTCGAGTGATAGGCTGTTTCAAAACTCATCGATATTCCAGTGAAAGGCTGTTTCAAAACTCATCGATATTCCAGTGAAAGGCTGTTTCAAAACTCATCGATATTCGAGTGACAGGCTGTTTCAAAACTCTGCAGCTGCAATAAAAAAATACCTCTACTATAAAAAATGAATGTGAGCTGCAAAAGCCTGATGGAGAGTGGTAAATTAAGACACTCATTCAGTCCTTATATTAGTGTAGCATAGGCTATGCTGCAGCAAATGTAGGCCTACCTGTCAGAAGGAAAACCCTGTACCATGATGAGATGATAGGTCTACATGCATTGTGAACTGCACTCCGTACTGAGATGGTCTGTCTCCACCATGAGCGTTGATGATTAATCACGCTGAGAGCAGAGAGAAGGCCATAGAGAAGCTATATTTAGACATTGCATATGATTTATCAGTTCCATTTCACGTCATACTGTTGATATAAATAATTTATTACAATTGACTGGTTTCTCGCCGTTATTTATCCTGTGAAAAGGGAGTGGTTTTGGGGCGGTAAATCTCAGTAACCGGGTTCCCACCATTCAACCCTATCTGCTAGTGTTAGCTTCTGCATAAGTAGACCTGCTAGCCTCTACCTGCGATGGTGTTTCATCAATCTTAGGTAATTTGTCACGAGCGTGATCAGATGCGTTTCAAGTTTAAATGTTGCGTGCACATGTAGTGAAATGCCTTTCTTGCCACCTCTAAACCCAACAATGCAGTTCAATATAATCATAGTATTAAAAATAACATAAGGTAGAACAAATTCGTACTACTCGTTATCATTTGATTTGTAAGTAAGCTACAGTATATACTGGGTCAGTTCCAATACCATATTTACAATGTTCAGGGATACTAGAGTGATAGAGGTAGATATGAAAAGGGGTTAGGTGACTAGGCATCAGAATATACAGCGGGGCAAAAAAGTATTTAGTCAATTGTGCAAGTTCTCCCACTTAAAAAGATGAGAGAGGCCTGTAATTTTCATCATAGGTACACTTCAACTATGACAGACAAAATGAGAAAAAAAATCCAGAAAATCACATTGTAGGATTTTGAATAAATGTATTTGCAAATTATGGTGGAAAATAAGTATTTGGTCACCTACAAACAAGCAAGATTTCTGGCTCTCACAGACCTGTAACTTCTTCTTTAAGAGGCTCCTCTGTCCTCCACTTGTTACCTGTATTAATGGGACCTGTTTGAACTTGTTATCAGTATAAAAGACACCTGTCCACAACCTCAAACAGTCACACTCCAAACTCCACTATGGCCAAGACCAAAGAGCTGTCAAAGGACACCAGAAACAAAATTGTAGACCTGCACCAGGCTGGGAAGACTGAATCTGCAATAGATAAGCAGCTTGGTTTGAAGAAATCAACTGTGGGAGCAATTATTAGGAAATGGAAGACATACAAGACCACTGATAATCTCCCTCGATCTGGGGCTCCACGCAAGATCTCACCCCGTGGGGTCAAAATGATCACAAGAACGGTGAGCAAAAATCCCAGAACCACACGGGGGGACCTAGTGAATGACCTGCAGAGAGCTGGGACCAAAGTAACAAAGCCTACCATCAGTAACACACTACGCCGCCAGGGACTCAAATCCTCCAGTGCCAGACGTGTCCCCCTGCTTAAGCCAGTACATGTCCAGGCCCGTCTGAAGTTTGCTAGAGAGCATTTGGATGATCCAGAAGAAGATTGGGAGAATGTCATATGGTCAGATGAAACCAAAATATAACTTTTTGGTAAAAACTCAACTCGTCGTGTTTGGAGGACAAAGAATGCTAAGTTGCATCCAAAGAACACCGTACCTACTGTAAAGAATGGGGCTGGAAACATCATGCTTTGGGGCTGTTTTTCTGCAAAGGGACCAGGACGACTGATCCATGTAAAGGAAAGAATGAATCGGGCCTTGTATCGTCAGATTTTGAGTGAAAACCTCCTTCCATCAGCAAGGGCATTGAAGATGAAACGTGGCTGGGTCTTTCAGCATGACAATGATCCCAAACACACCGCCCGGGCAACGAAGGAGTGGCTTCGTAAGAAGCATTTCAAGGTCCTGGAGTGGCTTAGCCAGTCTCCAGATCTCAGCCCCATAGAAAATATTTGGAGGGAATTGAAAGTCTGTGTTGCCCAGCAACAGCCCCAAAACATCACTGCTCTAGAGGAGATCTGCATGGAGGAATGGGCCAAAATACCAGCAACAGTGTGTGAAAACCTTGTGAAGACTTACAGAAAACATTTGACCTCTGTCATTGCCAACAAAGGGTATATAACAAAGTATTGAGAAACGTTTGTTATTGACCAAATACTTAATTTCCACCATAATTTGCAAATACATTTATAAAAAATCCTACAATGTGATTTTCTGGATTTTTTTTCTCATTTTGTCTGTCATAGTTGAAGTGTACCAATGATGAAAATTACAGGCCTCTCTCATCTTTTTAAGTGGGAGAACTTGCACAATTGGTTGCTGACTAAATACTTTTTTGCCCCACTGTATATGTATGCCCTTCATAAAATACTTTTTTGCCCCACTGTATATGTATGCCCTTTCATCACCCATTGCAGTATTTCCCCCCACAGTTACATTCTGAAGAGGAGTACCCAAAATCATACTATCTTTTGTGGTTAACTGTCCATCTGACGATCTCTCCATTTCTTTCCTTTTGGTTCTGGTCGTGGCAGTTTCCATGTACGTTCGACAAGCTAGTTTTTGAGCTAGCTAGTTTATCAGGCTAACTTAGTTTTAGAGGTGAATAACTTGCAGAAAGTAATCAATTACTTTGGTAAATAAACTAAACCATATTCATACAAGGTTTTATGACCGTAGAAATAATCCAATGGTCATAATTGGGTAAGGAAATCCAATAATTCCTTCAGCTACCAAAACAAATGATCTGCACTGAACGCCATCTTGCACGCGCCATCTAGCTAGCAAGCTATATGTCTTAAGATAAAGTGTACTGTTAGCTAGCTAGCTATATGTCTTAAGATAAAGTGTACTGTTAGCTAGCTAGCTAACGTTAGCTGGCTGGCTTCCTAGCTGACGTTATTATTTGTTTCCCAGAGCCGTGTGCTGTTCTAGTTAGAGCCTAATAGCTAGCTAACATTGAACATGGTTGGTTAGCTCCCAGCACTGTGCCATTGTTGGCATTGTTTATTGTTTAACTAGCTAACGTTGGCTTGCTCGTTAGCTAACGTTATGTGATGTATGTACAACACCTGTTGAATATAGCTGGTGTCAGTGAACGTCTGCAAAAAAGCACAATGAAATTGTTGCCAGCAGAGCTGGTTAGGCTGTGTTCATGTTATCCAGAGGTAAGCAAATTATCAGCTAGAGCATCAAGTGTGCGCTTTGAGAGCGAAACGAAATTGGTGGGGCTAAAGCTTTGGGTGAGGGTGTGAACAATGTTGAATGGGTTTACGCAAAGAAGAGCTCTTCACTAGAGAGCAAAACATTCAAATGTGATTTTCTCAAAAGTGAGTTTATAAATTTATCAACTTTCAAAGCAGAATTACTTTCACATTGTCCCTCAAATGCAGTGTTTGATATACCATTTTGTAGCTCCGAGTCTATACTTCTATATAATGTAAAAAACATCATTTCTAATTTTACTACAAAAGACCGAATCCAGGTGTTGAGTAACATTTTACATTGACATTTCAGTAATTCGGCAGACACTCTTATCCAGTTACTTAAAGTTAATGCATTCATCTTAAAATAGCTAGGTGGGACAATCACATACCTCAGGCATAGTAAGTACACTTTCCCTTAATGAAGTAGTTATCATCAAAGTCACAGCTGGAAGGGGGAAGTGCAGGTGTTGGTTCAGGAAAGTATTTAAAAATATATGTTATTATTATATTTTTGGGGGTGGGGTGAGGGGGATTATTTAAAATACGCTTTTAAGAGGTAGGGTTTCAGGTACATTCAGAAGATGTCCAGGCAGTCTGCTGTCCTAGCTTCAGGGGGAAGCTGGTTCCACCATTGGGTTGCCAGGACAGGGAACAGCTTGGACTGAGTGCGAACTGCCCTGCCGTAGGGATGGAAGGGCAAAGAGACCCGAAGTGGCAGGACAAAGAGATCAGGTTGGGATGTTAGGGTTTGAGCATAGCTTGAATGTAGGGAGGGGCAGTTCCTCTTGCTGCCTCGTAGGCACTACCGAAGGTAGTGAGTACTGCCCAGTACATCACTGGAGCCTGCCATCCAAGACTTTTATACCAGGCGGTGTCAGAGGAAAGCCCTAAAAATTGTCAGACTCCAGCCACCCAAGTCATCGACTGTTCTCTCTGCTACCACATGGCAGGTCCAGTTTATTATCTATCTTGTTGCCAAGTCACCCTTTCTCTCTGCATTGTTGAGAAGGGCCTGTAAGTAAGCATTTCACTGTTAGTCTACACCTGTTGTTTACGAAGCATGTGACAAATAAAATTGGATTTGATTAGATTCATACCTCCATACCCCCACCGCCATACCCCCTGGAGTCCCCCCTCAGCCATCCTACCTTTCCCAGTTTGGGTGCAGCGGGTTTGAGGTGGGGCTGTGCGTTGCTGGGCCTTGCAGCATTAATGAGCCTTGGTGTTTGATGAAGACAGCCAGAATGAGTGTGGCTTGATGGAGACGCCATGTATAACAGCTGCTGTCACCATCGCTGAGGGATCAAAGAGCTCCACCGGCCGCCATCCCTAATTCATTACTCACACACATACTTCAGAGCCGCACACGCACACACCCAGTACCCCCTCCAATGTCAGCCTTCTACTTTTTTTTACAGTGCCTCATCAGTTCTGAGTATAGGTCATGCAGTAGATTAGTCTCTCTCCCCCTGTCTCTCTCTCTCTCCCCCTGTCTCTCTCTCTCTCTCCCCCTGTCTCTCTCTCTCTCTCCCCCTGTCTCTCTCTCTCTCTCTCTCTCTCTGTCTCTCTCTCTCTCTCCCTCCCCCTGTCTCTCTCTCTCTCTCCCTCCCCCTGTCTCTCTCTCTCTCTCCCTCCCCCTGTCTCTCTCTCTCTCTCCCCCGGTCTCTCTCGCTCTCTCCCCCTATCTCTCTCTCTCTCCCTGTCTCTCTCTCTCTCCCCATGTCTCTCTCTCTCTCTCCCCCTGTCTCTCTCTCTCTCCCCCTGTCTCTCTCTCTCTCTCCCCCTGTCTCTCTCTCTCTCTCCCCCTGTCTCTCTCTCTCACTCCCCCTGTCTCTATCTCTCTCCCTGTCTCTCTCTCTCTCTATCTCCCCCTGTCTCTCTCTCTCTCTCCCCCTGTCTCTCTCTCTCTCTCCCCCGGTCTCTCTCTCTCTCTCCCCCTGTCTCTCTCTCTCTCTCTCTCCCTGTCTCTCTCTCTCTCCCTCCCCCTGTCTCTCTCTCTCTCTCTCCCTCCCCCTGTCTCTCTCTCTCTCTCCCTCCCCCTGTCTCTCTCTCTCTCTCCCCCGGTCTCTCTCTCTCCCCCTGTCTCTCTCGCTCTCTCCCCCTATCTCTCTCTCTCTCCCTGTCTCTCTCTCTCTCCCCATGTCTCTCTCTCTCTCTCCCCCTGTCTCTCTCTCTCTCCCCCTGTCTCTCTCTCTCTCCCCCTGTCTCTCTCTCTCTCTCCCCCTGTCTCTCTCTCTCACTCACCCTGTCTCTCTCTCTCCCTGTCTCTCTCTCTCTCCCTGTCTCTCTCTCTCTCCCTGTCTCTCTCTCTCTCCCTGTCTCTCTCTCTCTCCCTGTCTCTCTATCTCCCCCTGTCTCTCTCTCTCTCTCCCCCTGTCTCTCTCTCTCTCTCCCCGTCTCTCTCTCTCTCTCCCCCTGTCTCTCTCTCTCTCTCTCCCCCTGTCTCTCTCTCTCTCTCCCCCTTTCTCTCTCTCTCCCCCTGTCTCTCTCTCTCTCTCCCTCTCCCCTGTCTCTCTCTCCCTCTCCCTGTATGTCCCCATCTCTCTCCTTCACTCACTGTGAACACACACATTTTCAATCTACTGTATTTCAGTCTACTACGGCTTTTGAAGGACTACTTAAACTATAGTAGTAAGTGGGAGCCTTTTTTGTATTCCACCTGCCCTATAATTACCATTAAACTCTGTCTGCTGGCACTTCTGTATTGCATTAACCTATCATTTTAAAAGGAATGAAAGTAGTTCAGAGCTTGTACTCTTATGGTTGTTTGTCGTTCTCATTTAACACCATGCTCTGAAAGAGGCACTCTGGGGCTCGCTGGTGTAAAGCTGCCATTCAAGTCTTTGTTGTCGAGACTCGAGACAACACACCAGATTATTAGCATGTATATCAACTGTAATTGTTATACCTTTGGGGCCAATGCGGATAATACAGGAGCAAAATTTCACAAATGCACACATGCACGCAGGCACACACACGCACACATACACACTCACACAAACACATGTGCACGCACACACACACGCACACAAACTGATTCCTCAAAGTGGCTTGTTTGTTCCTTGTGTTGTTCACGTTATTATTGAACACTCATTATTGCACATCGGCGCAATTACGTTTTGAACATTAAGGAACGTTAGCTCTCTTCTAGGTTTTAAACAGACGAGCATTGTGATATGTTAGCGCTTGCCAGATGCCATTTTAGCCTTGATAACTGACAAATATATACAGCTTTGACAACCTAATGAGTGAAATATTCGCATTGCTTCTCAAACTTATATTTAAGCGTTTGTTCAGGTGAAGACTCTGGAGATGACTGGCGACGACATTTGGTGAAGATGCCGGTTCGACAAACAATTGCTTATTACTCCTGAAATCCTAGAATAAAACTAACATGATCTGTAATTGTCTCTTTTATACGTGGACATGATTTTTGTTGGTGAAAGGGATGAACATGGCATTGCTAGCTGGCTTCTGACTTATTCATCCTACTTTACTAACAACTGTCAAACTGTATCAGGCAGCTTTAGATGCGAGGGGAAAAACGAATAGCTAGCTATATTTGCTAAGCTATCCCTCTGATTGAGAAAGTTGATTTTAAAAAATGCCATTAGCTAGCTAGCTGGATTGAAACTGCTGGAGGAAATTTAGATAACGTTTCCTGACTCTCACCACCTAAGTGGACTGTTGATAAGATTTCCAGAAAATAACAACTCTATATTTGCTAGCTATAATGCTGACTATTTTGAACACTTGTTTTCAAACTACTTTGTTCCCCTGACTGTGTATTGATGCACTGGTGACTGAAGAAGAAGACATTTCACCAAATAGGCTGTTGTTTTAGTATGATTTGTCTGAAGAGGCTCGTGCCCATTTACATTACTGTTTCATTAGTTAACTTAATTAGTGACTGACTAGGATCATTCTTATTCATGTTTTAGGTATTGTTGAATTAGAAAGCAGCATGCAGACAGACATAACAGGGCTCGTATACACGAAGCATCTCAGAAGAGGAGAACTGATTTTAGGATCAGTTTTGCCTTTTAAATCACAATGAATGATCACATTGACAAGGGGGAGCTGATCCTACATTTCTATTCCCACTCTGAAGACGCTTTGGGAAGAAAGCTGTTACCCAATACTTTGCACAGCTGTCTTTCATCACAGGACCCTAGAGGTATTACAGACAATGTTTATTACCTGGACATTTGTCAACAAAATAGTTGAATTGTTCAGCAACATGTGCAGTGAACATGGCTTTGGTGATGAAAGGTAAATAATGCATTTGTCATCTCCCTAGCAAGCCACTGCATGCTGTGACCTGGGTATGGATAGTGGCACACATCTTCTTCAAGCTTTCTGACTGAATACTTGTGTCTTCAGTGGTTCCAGAAGCAAGGGCCTTACATAGGGGCACAGCAACAGTCTCTCTTTCAGTCTCACAGTCATTCTGTCAACATGTACAGTATGCAACCACTCAAATTCATACAAACTGCTACGGATGCAAATACCGACTTATCACTTTGTCCCATTCTTTAATCTTGTCAGAGATATATATTTTAGCTGAGACACCTGTATGATATACATGAATTACAAATGTATTCACTCTGGACATGACTTATTTTAGATCTTTTAAATAATACGTGTATTTGTCTGGATGTTTACATAAGTTGATACAAATTTAAAAACCAACATAACAAACATGCTATGAAAAAGTTATTGTTTTGTAATCTTTTTTTAATTTACATTTTTTTAAATATACATACAAAACTATAGCATTTGTTCTTACCCAATATGTGGCCGTTGAAAGTCTGAGGATAGCTGGCAACAGGGTAGCAGGTTTGTTGAGCTCCACGCTGGCTACCTGTGTTTTACACTTAGCTAGCTAACCAACTAGCAGTTATCAAAGACACTAACTGTAACTTACCATACTTTTCAGACCAACTAGACATTACTTTAGGCAACCTTCTACCGACTCCTTCTTTCTTACTCCGGTCCATAAGTCTTAGGTTCAAAACGTTATGGCTGTAGTCTAAAGAAACCCACTAGCACACAGCCATCTATCTGGTGCAGTCAATGGCTCAGTGTTACAAAAGTATTCAACTGAATCTACAAGCTTGGACAGTATTATATTTCATATTTTTATGGAGCCAGAAGTATATTGTCGATTATATCTCCAATTTACAGCGTCGGTTTGAAAAAAAAGATTAAAACATATATGAACTAGTCATTATTGTTTGGTTTAAAACAAAAGTGAAACATGGCCTTTAAAGTTGGCACTGTGTCATATTGTGATTTAAAGGTGGCATGGTGTCTCATCTTGATTTAAAGGTGACATGGTGTCACCTCGTGATTGTAAGGTGGCATGGTGAACTGCCATGATTTAAAGGTGGGACAGTACACTGTCACCGCTCTCTCTGTGTGTGTTTCTCTCTCAATTCAATTCAATTCAAGGGGCTTTATTGGCATTGGAAACATATGTTAACATTGCCAAAGCATCTGAAGTAGATAATATAAAAAAGTGAAATAAACAATAAAGATTAACAGTAGACATTACACTCACATAAGCTCCAAAAGAATAAAGACATTACAAATGTTGTATTATGTATCTCTCTCTCTCCTCCCGCCTAACCAGAACCCCCAAGACTGCAGTAAGGCCAGGAAGCTGGTGTGTAACATCAACAAGGGCTGTGGCTACGGCTGTCAGCTGCACCACGTGGTCTACTGTTTCATGATCGCCTATGGCACACAGCGCACCCTCATCCTGGAGTCCCACAACTGGCGCTACGCCACAGGCGGCTGGGAGACTGTCTTCCACCCCGTCAGCAACTCCTGTACTGAGCGTACCGGGGTGTCTACAGGGCACTGGTCAGGTAGGTACGGTGAGCACTGTCTGGTGAGTTGTGTATTTAGAGAGCTGGGCCCTGTTCTATATCTATGGTTGGGCCAATGTGGTTTCTGCATTATGATGCATTTACATGACACTAAAACATTCTATGGCAGCCATGTTAGCTCCCCATTAATATTACATCAGGAATATTTAAATAATGCTATGTAACTGAATTCTTTGAATTAGAACAATATTTACAATTCTAAAAGTTGGCCCAACTCTCTAAATACATGGCTTTGGTGACCACTATCTATACCTCCTTGACCAGGCCAGGGCAATTCCAGTCCTCGGGGGCCTAATTGGTGTCCACTTTCCCCCCCTCCCTAGCAAACACACTTGATTTAAACTAATTGCATTTTTAACTGAAGATCGTGATTAGTTGATTATTGGAGTCAGGTGTGTTAGCTGGGTCTGGGGAAAAAGTGTGACAACAATCAGGCCCCCGAGGACTGGTGTTTCCCAGGCCTGTCCTAGACAGTGATTCTTACGGTACATCCATTGTCTTACGTCAGATAGCACATCGGTTCTGCCTGAACTGATCTGTCTCGTATCTTGCAAAGGGTCATGGGCTAGATGGAAAGTAATCCGGCAACATGGGCTGCCGCAACATTGAAACATATTACCTACAGTAGGTAACATCATCTGCTGAACCCCATTTCTGCCTCAAAACTGTCTGATTAATCTAAGCTAAAACAATAAATATGTCAATAATGTTTATGTTTCTTTGGTGAGGAAGTCTCCCCATTTTACACCTAGCTAAGGATTGTTGTGCTTCAATGAGCAGTATTTCTTAAGTTATGGGCACAAAAGCTATCATGGATTTGTAAGAACAGCTGAGCCAGTCACTGAAATCATCTTTGACTGAAACAATGCTGCTAACAAACCATCTACCTACTTAGTGCTGCACACACAATGTTGAATCTTCCAACAAAAGCTAGCTAGCAAGCTACTGTAGCTAGTAGTGCTAATGCTTACATTATTGTGAGTTTTCATGAAGCAGCTGTTGTTCTGTCACGAGTCATTGCAGTAGCCTCCCGAATCAGCTGCTGTGCTCAGCTGACCCAACAATACGATCGCAGAGAAACATGCTGATCTATGGACTGATTTCTGAAGACAACGTATATGATTTATTGTCACATACACCGGATAGTTGCAGTGAAATGTGTAGTTTTACAGGGTCAGCCATAGTAGTACGGCACCCCTGGAGCAAATAAGGGTTAAGTGCCTTGCATAGTCATTTTCTCTGAACTTCAGGGTAATTTACACTGGCTAAGCAAGCTTTTATGTTAGTGAAACCAGAGCTACATAACTAGCTAGCTATCTAGCTATGTCAGTAAGCTGGCTAGCTACAACAGTTAGCTACACAGGTGAGGTCACTGCACTGGGTCACTGCACTGGCAAACAACATCCTTAAAACAGAATTTGTGCAGGAGATAGCTTTCAAGTGTTTTTTTTTTGTATTGAAAACTATTAAATCACTGTCACACCATTTGTGATAATTTAGCTATCTAGTTCGTAATAATTTAGCGCAGTGATATCAAAAATTAGGAACTATGTTTCCATTTTTTGAATGGCGGATGCTCAATATTCAAATTTGAATATGAGTTCCACGTTCACAAAACAGATTGGATGAGGGACGAGAGTCACGGAGGGGTGAAGCCATCTGACGTGAGACAATGTTGCTGTTTTAGTCAAAACCTGACAGTTTCACCCACACACTGAATGCTCCATCCAACCAAACATTGACCGCTCCACCCAACCAAACATTGACCACTGCTGACCGGTCCACCCATAGACATGGTCTCAGCACCAGGGAAGTGATAGTGGTTCAGACTGGTTGTCGAGACATTTAGTGTAGCAAGCAATATTCTGTTTCATACATTTATTATAGGCTAGCTATTTTTTTCTCTTTCCTTTAATAATCTTCAGCTTCCTTGTCCCCCCCATCTCCCCCGCAAACACATACACACACGCATACGCCCCTCTGCCTCTGGCTGCAACTATCTTAGACTTCCTTTTCCTATTTATCTTGCTGTTCCCGTCTTCTTTTCCATCTTGCATACCCTAATGCATGGCCTCCTTGCCTTCCTACCGATTGCCCCTGCTTGCTCTTTGTGTAGTGAGTTCATTTCACGGGTTCACCGCTCGTCTGACCTGGACCCATTAGGAGCCGAGGCACCAATAGAAAAATGCATTCTGGGTGAAATCTCATCTCCCTTCCCGCCTCAAACTGTGAATTAGCTAGAAGTTAAGTAAAAATGTTAAGTTGTTGCAGCACCTATTTGCAGATTGCAGAGGTTGAGTTAAAATGTGTACTCTTTGTGTCCTCATTAGGAAGCTCTGGGAGGGGGAAGGAGTGCTTAACTGTGCAATTGTGGCAAGATGTGTAGGCGTCGAACCCCCCCCCCCCCCCCCCCCCCCCCCCCCCCACTCCCAGTTCCCCTCTCCGTCCTGCAAAACCTGCCAATGATGTTGTAAGCAAAGAGAAAGAGCTTGGGAAAAATGTTTCTGTTTAATATTTCATGCTTTTGCCAATTTATATTGAGCTCACGCTCCATGGTGTACACATGCCCCGAGGCCCTGCCTTTTCCATTTTTCTTTATTATTATTTTATTCCATTTACTCTTATTTTGAATGGGCATTTCTTTATGAGTAATTATACCATTTGTTTGACAGTCAGTGGCATGTATTCATGGATGCCAAGGGAAACCAGTCTTCCCCCAAAAAACAAATAAACATACAATAATCAATTTAGTCTCTCTCTGTTTCATCACTTTCCTTCAATTTGCAAGAGGCTGAATGTATCTCACGGGAGAATCATCCAAGCGAGCGAAACAGCGCCCCTTTGTCTCTGTATGTGTAGGCCATCTATCTGATGCTATCTGGTCCCAAAGAGTATGACATTGTTGTCGCCCATACCATTGAATGCAAGGGAAGCTAGTGAGAATTGGACTCCCTTCATAAAAAAGTTTAAAATATAAGCCAATCAGCATTGAGCTAAACTGAGTGAGCTCAACTAGTTGTATTAGTCCCACTGGATGGAAGGAGTCACTGTAGTTGTATTAGTCTCACTGGATGGAAGGAGTCACTGTAGTTGTATTCGTCTCACTGGATGGAAGGAGTCACTGTAGTTGTATTAGTCCCACTGGATGGAAGGAGTCACTGTAGTTGTATTCGTCTCACTGGATGGAAGGAGTCACTGTAGTTGTATTAGTCCCACTGGATGGAAAGAGTCACTGTAGTTGTATTAGTCTCACTGGATGGAAGGAGTCACTGTAGTTGTATTAGTCCCACTGGATGGAAGGAGTCACTGTAGTTGTATTCGTCTTACTGGATGGAAGGAGTCACTGTAGTTGTATTAGTCCCACTGGATGGAAGGAGTCACTGTAGTTGTATTCGTCTCACTGGATGGAAGGAGTCACTGTAGTTGTATTAGTCCCACTGGATGGAAGGAGTCACTGTAGTTGTATTCGTCTCACTGGATGGAAGGAGTTACTGTAGTTGTATTAGTCCCACTGGATGGAAGGAGTCACTGTAGTTGTATTAGTCTCACTGGATGGAAGGATTCACTGTAGTTGTATTAGTCTCACTGGATGGAAGGAGTCACTGTAGTTGTATTAGTCTCACTGGATGGAAGGAGTCACTGTAGTTGTATTAGTCCCACTGGATGGAAGGAGTCACTGTAGTTGTATTAGTCCCACTGGATGGAAGGAGTCACTGTAGTTGTATTAGTCCCACTGGATGGAAGGAGTCACTGTAGTTGTATTAGTCTCACTGGATGGAAGGAGTCACTGTAGTTGTATTAGTCTCACTGGATGGAAGGAGTCACTGTAGTTGTATTCGTCTCACTGGATGGAAGGAGTCACTGTAGTTGTATTAGTCCCACTGGATGGAAGGAGTCACTGTAGTTGTATTCGTCTCACTGGATGGAAGGAGTCACTGTAGTTGTATTAGTCCCACTGGATGGAAAGAGTCACTGTAGTTGTATTAGTCTCACTGGATGGAAGGAGTCACTGTAGTTGTATTAGTCCCACTGGATGGAAGGAGTCACTGTAGTTGTATTCGTCTTACTGGATGGAAGGAGTCACTGTAGTTGTATTAGTCCCACTGGATGGAAGGAGTCACTGTAGTTGTATTCGTCTCACTGGATGGAAGGAGTCACTGTAGTTGTATTAGTCCCACTGGATGGAAGGAGTCACTGTAGTTGTATTCGTCTCACTGGATGGAAGGAGTTACTGTAGTTGTATTAGTCCCACTGGATGGAAGGAGTCACTGTAGTTGTATTAGTCTCACTGGATGGAAGGAGTCACTGTAGTTGTATTAGTCTCACTGGATGGAAGGAGTCACTGTAGTTGTATTAGTCTCACTGGATGGAAGGAGTCACTGTAGTTGTATTAGTCCCACTGGATGGAAGGAGTCACTGTAGTTGTATTAGTCCCACTGGATGGAAGGAGTCACTGTAGTTGTATTAGTCCCACTGGATGGAAGGAGTCACTGTAGTTGTATTAGTCTCACTGGATGGAAGGAGTCACTGTAGTTGTATTAGTCCCACTGGATGGAAGGAGTCACAGTAGTTGTATTAGTCTCACTGGATGGAAGGAGTCACTGTAGTTGTATTAGTCCCACTGGATGGAAGGAGTCACTGTAGTTGTATTAGTCCCACTGGGTGGAAGGAGTCACTGTAGTTGTATTCGTCTCACTGGATGGAAGGAGTCACTGTAGTTGTATTAGTCTCACTGGATGGAAGGAGTCACTGTAGTTGTATTAGTCCCACTGGATGGAAGGAGTCACTGTAGTTGTATTAGTCCCACAGGATGGAAGGAGTCACTGTAGTTGTATTAGTCCTACTGGGTGGAAGGAGTCACTGTAGTTGTATTAGTCTCACTGGATGGAAGGAGTCACTGTAGTTGTATTAGTCCCACTGGATGGAAGGAGTCACTGTAGTTGTATTAGTCCCACTGGATGGAAGGAGTCACTGTAGTTGTATTAGTCCCACTGGATGGAAGGAGTCACTGTAGTTGTATTAGTCTCACTGGATGGAAGGAGTCACTGTAGTTGTATTAGTCTCACTGGATGGAAGGAGTCACTGTAGTTGTATTAGTCCCACTGGATGGAAGGAGTCACTGTAGTTGTATTAGTCTCACTGGATGGAAGGAGTCACTGTAGTTGTATTAGTCCCACTGGATGGAAGGAGTCACTGTAGTTGTATTAGTCCCACTGGATGGAAGGAGTCACTGTAGTTGCAACTTCATTAAATCCAGTGGTGGTGGTCTCAGTTTATTTTAGAAACTGTAAAAACCATTTTCTCTGGTTTAAGACTGGATGTCTGCCAAACATATCCCTTCTGGGAGATGATATTAGACCAAAAAAAGATTGTGTGTGTGTGTGTACGCGTCCATGCGTGTGTGTGTTCCTCCACTTCCGTGTGTGTCTACACGTGCACACATGCGCGTGTATGTGCCCTTGCCACTCGTACTGAGGCTTAACACCCAGTCTCCCAGGTGGAAAGGCTATAAGGAGCACAGAGATGATGACCTTCCTAATCAGCCCAACTCAACCGTCTCTGCCCACTGTGCCCAGGGCCCATCTAGAGGACACCTTCTTGGAGCAGCTGGGGCCAGCCCCTGTACCATGGAAGTGGATGGGCTCACCATGGCATTTAAAGAAGGACAGCCAAAGAGCAACTGTCACTCAGGAAGGAGTGGGGATAAAGACAGAGGGAGAGAGAGACAGAAAGTGAAAGATCAAGATAACAAATGTGTATGTCAGACAGAAATATTGAAAGAGGGAGGAGGAAGAGAGAGAAACACAGAGAGAGTGTTGTGGAGATCGAAACAAAAAAGATTTGGAGACAGTTTGAAAGACAACCAGAGCGAAAGAAAGAGTTTTATAAAACTTCAACAGAGAGAAACAGACAAAAAGGGACAGAGAAACGGCAAGAGGATTGTTGTTTTGAATGAACATGACTTTCTCCTTCCCTCACTCTATCTATTTGGCTGGCTTCAATTCAATTCTGTACCATTTTCCCCCAGTGTGCACTTGTTCACTGTAACCTATTGGATGGTATAGATCCAGTGGAGTACTTTGATTTCAATAACGATTTAATTTATGAATATAGAAAACATATATTTGGCACATTTTTCAATATATTGTTGTACATAATATATTCAACTTGCATGTCAAAATCAAATCAAATCAAATCAAATCAAATTTTATTTGTCACATACACATGGTTAGCAGATGTTAATGCGAGTGTAGCGAAATGCTTGTGCTTCTAGTTCCGACAATGCAGTAATAACCAACAAGTAATCTAACTAACAATTCCAAAACTACTGTCTTGTACACAGTGTGAGGGGATAAAGAATATGTACATAAGGATATATGAATGAGTGATGGTACAGAGCAGCATAGGCAGATACAGTAGATTGTATCGAGTACAGTATATACATATGAGATGAGTATGTAAACAAAGTGGCATAGTTAAAGTGGCTAGTGATACATGTATTACATAAGGATACAGTCGATGATATAGAGTACAGTATATACGTATGCCTATGAGATGAATAATGTAGGGTGAGTAACGTTATATAAGGTAGCATTGGTTAAAGTGGCTAGTGATATATTTACATCATTTCCCATCAATTCCCATTATTAAAGTGGCTGGAGTTGAGTCAGTGTCAGTGTGTTGGCAGCAGCCACTCAATGTTAGTGGTGGCTGTTTAACAGTCTGATAGCCTTGAGATAGAAGCTGTTTTTCAGTCTCTCAGTCCCAGCTTTGATGCACCTGTACTGACCTCGCCTTCTGGATGATAGCGGGGTGAACAGGCAGTGGCTCGGGTGGTTGATGTCCTTGATGATCTTTATGGCCTTCCTGTGACATCGGGTGGTGTATGTGTCCTGGAGGGCAGGTAGTTTGCCCCCGGTGATGCGTTGTGCAGACCTCACTACCCTCTGGAGAGCCTTACGGTTGAGGGCGGAGCAGTTGCCGTACCAGGCGGTGATACAGCCCGCCAGGATGCTCTCGATTGTGCATCTGTAGAAGTTTGTGAGTGCTTTTGGTGACAAGCCGAATTTCTTCAGCCTCCTGAGGTTGAAGAGGCGCTGCTGCGCCTTCTTCACAATGCTGTCTGTGTGAGTGGACCAATTCAGTTTGTCTGTGATGTGTATGCCGAGGAACTTAAAACTTGCTACCCTCTCCACTACTGTTCCATCGATGTGGATAGGGGGGTGTTGTTCCCTCTGCTGTTTCCTGAAGTCCACAATCATCTCCTTAGTTTTGTTGACGTTGAGTGTGAGGTTATTTTCCTGACACCACACTCCGAGGGCCCTCACCTCCTCCCTGTAGGCCGTCTCGTCGTTGTTGGTAATCAAGCCTACCACTGTTGTGTCGTCCGCAAACTTGATGATTGAGTTGGAGGCGTGCGTGGCCACGCAGTCGTGGGTGAACAGGGAGTACAGGAGAGGGCTCAGAACGCACCCTTGTGGGGCCCCAGTGTTGAGGATCAGCGGGGAGGAGATGTTGTTGCCTACCCTCACCACCTGGGGGCGGCCCGTCAGGAAGTCCAGTACCCAGTTGCACAGGGCGGGGTCGAGACCCAGGGTCTCGAGCTTGATGACGAGCTTGGAGGGTACTATGGTGTTGAATGCCGAACTGTAGTCAATGAACAGCATTCTCACATAGGTATTCCTCTTGTCCAGATGGGTTAGGGCAGTGTGCAGTGTGGTTGAGATTGCATCGTCTGTGGACCTATTTGGGCGGTAAGCAAATTGGAGTGGGTCTAGGGTGTCAGGTAGGGTGGAGGTGATATGGTCCTTGACTAGTCTCTCAAAGCACTTCATGATGACGGAAGTGAGTGCTACGGGGCGGTAGTCGTTTAGCTCAGTTACCTTAGCTTTCTTGGGAACAGGAACAATGGTGGCCCTCTTGAAGCATGTGGGAACAGCAGACTGGTATAGGGATTGATTGAATATGTCCGTAAACACACCGGCCAGCTGGTCTGCGCATGCTCTGAGGGCGCGGCTGGGGATGCCGTCTGGGCCTGCAGCCTTGCGAGGGTTAACACGTTTAAATGTCTTACTCACCTCGGCTGCAGTGAAGGAGAGACCGCAAGTTTTCGTTGCAGGCCGTGTCAGTGGCACTGTATTGTCCTCAAAGAGGGCAAAAAAGTTATTTAGTCTGCCTGGGAGCAGGACATCCTGGTCCGTGACTGGGCTGGATTTCTTCCTGTAGTCCGTGATTGACTGTAGACCCTGCCACATGCCTCTTGTGTCTGAGCCGTTGAATTGAGATTCTACTTTGTCTCTGTACTGACGCTTAGCTTGTTTGATAGCCTTGCGGAGGGAATAGCTGCACTGTTTGTATTCGGTCATGTTACCAGACACCTTGCCCTGATTAAAAGCAGTGGTTCGCGCTTTCAGTTTCACACGAATGCTGCCATCAATCCACGGTTTCTGGTTAGGGAATGTTTTAATCGTTGCTATGGGAACGACATCTTCAACGCACGTTCTAATGAACTCGCACACCGAATCAGCGTATTCGTCAATGTTGTTGTCTGACGCAATACGAAACATGTCCCAGTCCACGTGATGGAAGCAGTCTTGGAGTGTGGAGTCAGCTTGGTCGGACCAGCGTTGGACAGACCTCAGCGTGGGAGCCTCTTGTTCTGTCTGTAGGCAGGGATCAACAAAATGGAGTCATGGTCAGCTTTTCCGAAAGGGGGGCGGGCCAGGGCCTTATATGCATCGCGGAAGTTAGAGTAACAATGATCCAAGGTCTTTCCACCCCTGGTTGCGCAATCGATATGCTGATAAAATTTTGGGAGTCTTGTTTTCAGATTAGCCTTGTTAAAATCCCCAGCTACAATGAATGCAGCCTCCGGATAAATGGTTTCCAGTTTGCAAAGAGTCAAATAAAGTTCATTCAGAGCCAACGATGTGTCTGCTTGGGGGGGATATATACGGCTGTGATTATAATCGAAGAGAATTCTCTTGGTAGATAATGCGGTCTACATTTGATTGTGAGGAATTCTAAATCAGGTGAACAGAAGGATTTGAGTTCCTGTATGTTTCTTTCATCACACCATGTCACGTTAGTCATAAGGCATACGCCCCCGCCCCTCTTTTTACCAGAAAGATGTTTTTTCCTGTCTGCGCGATGCGTGGAGAAACCTGTTGGCTGCACCGCTTCGGATAGCGTCTCTCCAGTAAGCCACGTTTCCGTGAAGCAAAGAACGTTACAGTCTCTGATGTCCCTCTGGAATGCTACCCTTGCTCGGATTTCATCAACCTTGTTGTCAAGAGACTGGACATTGGCAAGAAGAATGCTAGGGAATGGTGCACGATGTGCCCGTCTCCGGAGTCTGACCAGAAGACCGCCTCGTTTCCCTCTTTTTCGGAGTCGTTTTTTTGGGTCGCTGCATGGGATCCACTCCGTTGTCCTGTTTGTAAGGCAGAGCACAGGATCCGCGTCGCGAAAAGCGTATTCTTGGTCGTACTGATGGTGAGTTGACGCTGATCTTATATTCAGTAGTTCTTCTCGACTGTATGTGATGAAACCTAAGATGACCTGGGGTACTAATGTAAGAAATAACACGTAAAAAAACAAAAAACTGCATAGTTTCCTAGGAACGC
Source organism: Oncorhynchus mykiss (assembly GCF_013265735.2). Classification (NCBI taxonomy): domain Eukaryota; kingdom Metazoa; phylum Chordata; class Actinopteri; order Salmoniformes; family Salmonidae; genus Oncorhynchus; species Oncorhynchus mykiss. Next base: position 35,408,406 of record NC_048568.1, read on the forward strand.
GAAGCGAGGCGGCCATCTCTGTCGGTTCCACCGTCTCTGCTAGTATTAAAGTTATGGCCCATTTTACATAGAGAAATTTGCATAGTAGGCAATGTAACCAATCACAGCCTTCCTTTTACTCGTACCGGCAAGATGGCGCCAACAGACATGGCAGCTCTGCTTCTAGCTCCTAAGAAACTTTGCAGTATTTCGTTTTTTTGTGTGTTATTTCTTACATTATTAGCCCAGAATGTTTTTTGTGTTATTACATACAGATGGAAATACCTTTTGGATAACAGAGAGACGGTAACTCACCAGCATTACATCCAGGAATACGACTTTCCTGAATTGGATCCTTTGTTCATACACCCTAGGGCAATTGAACTTATCCCAGAGGCTGCTCCAAGACGCCGCCTGTGGAGACGAGGTATTCTGAGTGGACTTCTAGTCCAACTCAGGAGGCAGGCACACCATCCACCGCTTCAGAGTATATTACTTGCTAATGTTCAGTCTCTGGACAATAAAGTAGACGAGCTCTGGGCGAGGATCTCCTTCCAGAGAGACATCAGGGACTGTAACATGCTCTGTTTCACGAAATCATGGATCTCTCTGGATATCCTTTCCCTGTCCATCCATCCAGCTGGGTTCTCAGTTCATCATGCAGACAGGAATGAAGAACTCTCCGGAAAGAAGAAAGACGGGGTGTATATTTCATGATAAACTACTCATGGTGTGATTGTGATAACATACAGAAACTCAAGTCCTTTTGTTCTTCAGTTGTAGTCACAGCCGTGGATGTTCGTCCTCAGGCAGATACCACGATGGCATCAATCGACATCGTGGTCCGCGACGGGGCTGGCTTTTCAAAAGACATCGTGGTCCGTGACGGGGCTGGCTTTTCGTTCGCCTCTTCAAACTCAGGATGCTTAAGAAAAGGATTACAATTTGTGAAAATACCCCAAATTATGGTATTTTTTGTCTGGGTTTCATGAGGAATCAGAAACTGTCTAGTTTACACCAATCCAATGATTGTATATTCATGAGGGTTTAAGTATAAGGCCACGTCTCAATAGTTTAGAATGGCTTCCCCCTCTCAGTTCATCTCATCCTTATCTTCTCTGATCCGACAACATTGGATGAGTAGAAGTAATACAGCAGAAAGGTTATTTGGATATCAACTCTCACCTATCTTTGTTTTTAGATCTGCTTAAACTAAGGAAAGGACCCAAGAGGTGGTCATTTGGGTCAAAGAAGGGTGAGTGTAGTCAATGTGTAATAGCTAGCTAGTTAGTGCTAGTTAGCTGTGTGTGCTAGACCAACGTCCATTGTCCTCTAGACCAACGTCCATTGTGCGCTAGACTAACGTCCATTGTGCGCTAGACCAACGTCCATTGTGCGCTAGACTAACGTCCATTGTGCCCTAGATTGTGCAGGTGATATCACCCCACTCTGATACATAGCAGTCGTTGTTTCCGTTGCTCTCCCATAGCTTTTGTGGAGTGACAGGTAACATTGTTGTTAGTAACAGCAGATTGCTAGTTTGATGCAACCTAACTGGTATGTTACACTAGCCCAGCTCCTATTCATGCTAAATAAACAGGGGCATAACCAGTGCAGCTCAGCATAACATTACGCTCTGGTTCTATTTTCAAGAATTTGACATGGAGCTCACGAGAACGCGAACACTTGAAGTGGGCTCTGCTCACGCTCTGTTCTGCACTGGCCAAAAGTTGCGCATCCAGTGTAGCAGGTTAAAGTCCCAGTGTTTTCTCCACACCCCAGTGTAGCAGGTAAAATACCTGTGGTTTTCTCCACACCCCAGTGTAGCAGGTAAAATACCTGTGGTTTTCTCCACAACCCAGTGTAGCAGGTAAAAGACCCAGTGTTTTCTCCACGCCCCAGTGTAGCAGGTAAAATACCCAGTGTTTTCTCCACGCCCCAGTGCAGCAGGTAAAAGTTATTGTGTTTTCTCCACACCCCAGTTCAGCAGGTAAGCGTTCTGGTGTTTTCTCCACACCCCAGTGCAGCAGGTAAACATTATGGTGTTTTCTCCACACCCCAGTGTAGCAGGTAAAATACCTGTGGTTTTCTCCACACCCCAGTGTATCAGATAAAAGACCCAGTGTTTTCTCCACGCCCCAGTGCAGCAGGTAAAAGACCCAGTGTATTCTCCACACCCCAGTGTATCAGATAAAAGACCCAGTGTTTTCTCCACACCCCAGTGTATCAGATAAAAGACCCTGTGTTTTCTCCACACCCCAGTGCAGCAGGTAAAAGACCCAGTGTTTTCTCCACACCCCAGTGTAGCAGGTAAAAGACCCAGTGTTTTCTCCACACCCCAGTGTATCAGATAAAAGACCCAGTGTTTTCTCCACGCCCCAGTGCAGCAGGTAAAAGACCCAGTGTATTCTCCACGCCCCAGTGTAGCAGGTAAAAGTTATTTTGTTTTCTCCACACCCCAGTGTAGCAGGTAAAATACCCAGTGTTTTCTCCACACCCCAGTGTAGCAGGTAAAAGACCCAGTGTTTTCTCCACAACCCAGTGCAGGAGGTGAAAATTCTGGTGTTTTCTCCACGCCCCAGTGTAGCAGGTAAAAGACCCAGTGTTTTCTCCACGCCCCAGTGTAGCAGGTAAAAGACCCAGTGTTTTCTCCACGCCCCAGTGCAGCAGGTAAAAGTTATTGTGTTTTCTCCATACCCCAGTGTAGCAGGTAAAATACCCAGTGTTTTCTCCACACCCCAGTTCAGCAGGTAAACGTTCTGCTGTTTTCTCCACGCCCCAGTGTAGCAGGTAAAAGACCCAGTGTTTTCTCCACGCCCCAGTGTAGCCGGTAAAAGACCCAGTGTTTTCTCCACGCCCCAGTGTAGCAGGTAAAAGACCCAGTGTTTTCTCCATGCCCCAGTGTAGCAGGTAAAAGACCCAGTGTTTTCTCCACACCCCAGTGCAGCAGGTAAAAGTTATTGTGTTTTCTCCACGCCCCAGTGCAGCAGGTAAAAGACCCAGTGTTTTCTCCACGCCCCAGTGTAGCAGGTAAAAGACCCAGTGTTTTCTCCACGCCCCAGTGCAGCAGGTAAAAGACCCAGTGTTTTCTCCACGCCCCAGTGCAGCAGGTAAAAGTTCTGCTGTTTTCTCCACACCCCAGTGCAGCAGGTAAAAGTTCTGCTGTTTTCTCCACGCCCCAGTGCAGCAGGTAAAAGTTCTGGTGTTTTCTCCACACCCCGGTGCAGCAGGTAAAAGTTCTGCTGTTTTCTCCACGCCCCAGTGCAGCAGGTAAAAGTTCTGCTGTTTTCTCCACGCCCCAGTGCAGCAGGTAAAAGTTCTGGTGTTTTCTCCACACCCCGGTGCAGCAGGTAAAAGTTCTGCTGTTTTCTCCATGCCCCAGTGTAGAACATAAAAGACCCAGTGTTTTCTCCTAAGTAACTCTCTTCCCTCCGTCTCTCTAGGTGAGACCCATGACAAGGATATCCAGGTGGTGGAGTTACCCATCGTGGACAGCCTTCAGCCCCGCCCCCCCTACCTGCCCTTGTCCATCCCTGAAGACCTAGCCCAGCGCCTCCACCGGCTCCATGGTGACCCATCCGTGTGGTGGGTGTCACAGTTCGTCAAGTACCTGGTCCATCCTCAGGCCTGGCTGGAGAAGGAGATCCTGGATACCACAGCCAAGCTGGGTTTCAGGCATCCCATCATAGGGTACGTACTCTTTTTTTTTTGTCTGTCTCTTATGATTTTCAGTTTCCGTTGTTCTCTTTCTTTGTTCTTTTTTGTCTGTTTCTCCCAGTCTGTCTTTCTGACTCTCTCAGAGGAGGGAGGGAAGGCTTGGTTTTGGTGGTGTAAGAGGAGGATGGAGAGAGCGCTGTGGGGAGAGAGTATAAAATAGAGGAGGCTAGAGAGAGCTGTGGGGGGAGAGTATAAAATAGAGGAGACTAGCGAGAGAGCTGTGGGGAGAGAGTATAAAATAGAGGAGACTAGAGAGAGAGCTGTGGGGAGAGAGTATAAAATAGAGGAGACTAGAGAGGGAGCTGTGGGAGAGAGTATAAAACAGGAGAATAGAGAGAGAGAGAGAGAGAGAGAGAGAGAGAGAGAGAGAGAGGGAGAGGAGGAAAGTGAGGGGGGCTTCAGAGGGTGAGTGAGTGTAGGAGGTGTCTCTGAGGTAAGGAGATGGATTGGGAGCCAGACTTTTGGCTACAGTCTCCCTGCATCTCCCCGTCTCTCCACGCTCCAGCCTCAGACCCAGACCCAGCTGCAGTCCCAGCTCCAGACCCAGCCACAGCTCCAGCCACAGACCCAGCCCCAGCCACAGACCCAGCAACAGACCCAGCCCCAGACCCAGCCACAGACCCAGCCCCAGACCCAGCCACAGCTCCAGCCACAGACCCAGACACAGCTCCAGCCACAGCTCCAGCCACAGCTCCAGCCACAGCTCCAGCCACTACTCCAGACCCAGCCACAGACCCAGCCACAGACCCAGCCACAGCTCCAGTCACTACTCCAGACCCAGCCACAGACCCAGCCCCAGACCCAGCCACAGCTCCAGCCACAGTTCCAGCCACAGCTCCAGCCACAGACCCAGCCACAGACCCAGCCACAGACCCAGCCACAGCTCCAGTCACTACTCCAGAACCAGCCACAGCTCCAGTCACTACTCCAGACCCAGCCACAGACCCAGACCCAGCCACAACCCCAGACCCAGCCACAGACCCAGCCACAGCTCCAGCCACAGCTCCAGTCACTACTCCAGACCCAGCCACAGACCCAGACCCAGCCACAACCCCAGACCCAGCCACAGACCCAGCCACAGCTCCAGACCCAGACCCAGCCACAGACCCAGCCACAGCTCCAGCCACAGACCCAGCCACAGACACAGCCACAGACCCAGCCACAGCTCCAGTCCCAGCTCCAGACCCAGCCACAGACCCAGCCACAGACCCAGCCGCAACCCCAGACCCAGCCACAGACCCAGCCACAGCTCCAGTCACTACTCCAGACCCAGCCACAGACCCAGACCCAGCCACAACCCCAGACCCAGCCACAGACCCAGCCCCAGCTCCAGCCACAGACCCAGCCACAGCTCCAGCCACAGACCCAACCACAGACCCAGCCACAGCTCCAGACCCAGCCACAGCTCCAGACCCAGCCACAGCTCCAGCCACTACCCCAGACCCAGCCACAACCCCAGACCCAGCCACAACCCCAGACCCAGCCACAGCTCCAGCCACAGACCCAACCACAGACCCAGCCACAGCTCCAGCCACAGCCACAGCCATAGAGGACGTGGTGGAAGAGGATGGTGGGATTCACTACTCAAATGCCGCTTGACGCTAAGCACCCCAGCACGGCCGTTTTGTCTGCCAACGAACAGGCGGCGGGATAAAGGGAGAGAAAAGAGAGACAACGAGACGACAAACAAAATAGGAGGAGAGATGTAAGGAGAGAGAAAGCAGGAGAAAGAGAGAGAGACATGGCAGAGGGAAGAGAAGCGGAGGAGAGACGGAAACCATGGCTGAGAGATGAGATTTGGGGAAGCGGAGAATGGAGAGACTCGCAGTCAAGAGTCCCATCACAGAGAGCGAGAGATGGAAAGAGAGAGAAGGGGGTAGAGATGAATAGAGGGATAGACTGAGAGAAAGATGAAGAGAATCCCTCTGTCCCAGGACTCTGTACCCCTCCCCTTACCCCTTTCAATCCTCGTTCCCTTTTTCTCTCTGATCCAGCAGTGTGTACAGATATAATTTGCAGGGTAGATAAAGGTGTTTGTAGCTCCAGTGAGCATCCTGAGGACTAGGCTGAATGATCTTAGGACAGTTCTGGTAATTGGGCTCACTGTGTTTTTTTTCTTCTCTCGTTCTCTCGCTTTCCTTTTCTTTCTCTCTCTCTCTCTCTCTCTCTTTCTCTCGTTCCCTCTCGCTCTCTTGCACGCCAGTTCACCCGATCTCTCCCTTTCTTTCTCTCTGTCTCTCATTCCCTTTGTCTCTACCTCTCTCTTTTCTGAACCCTAGATAGATGTGTTGTGTAATGAGGGATTATTAAACAAAGAAAGCACTCAGTTTCACAAACACATGCAGCACTGCTCTTTATTCCTTTGTTTGCTTCTTTCTCGTTCAAACCCCCTCTCTTTCTGCCTTTCTTTTTCACTCATTACTCCTACATTGACAAATTTGTTCTTTCTATCTTTCTTCTTTCATTCTTTCTTTCTATCTGTTTTTCTTATTACATTTTTTCTTTCTTTCTTTCTTTTCTTGTCTCTCTCTCTCTGATTATCGGCAAGACTAGCAAGGGCACAATGATGCTGCTTAAATAATTACAGTGGTAGCTGATAGTGAACGTATTGATTGAAAGTGTTGCTCTCCCTCCCTCTCTCCCCCTCTCTCCCTCTCTCTGACCCTCTCTCTGGCCCTCTCTCTCCCTCCCATATCTCTTCAATCCTCTCCCCATCTCCCTCCCTCCCTCTCCCCCTCTCTCTCCCTCCCATCTCCCCCCTCTCTCCCTCCCTCTCCCCCTCTCTCTCCCTTCTTCTCCCTCTCGCTCTTCCTCCCTCTCCCCCTCTCTCTCCCTCCCTCTCCCCCTCTTTCCCTTTTTCTTCCTCCCTTTCTCTCTCCCTCCCTCTCCTCCTCTCTCTCCCCCCCTCTCACCCTCTCTCTTCCCCTCTCGCCCTCCCTCTTCCCCCCTTTCCCCCCTCTCTCTCCCTCCCGTCTCTCTCCAATCCTCTCCCCCTCATCTCTCTTCCTCCCTCTCGCCCTCCCTCTCCCCCCCTCTCCCCCTCATCTCTCTTCCTACCTCTCTCTCCCTCCCCTCCCTCTCCCCCTCCCTTTCCCCTTCTCCCTCCCTCTCTGTAGGGTCCATGTTCGGAGGACAGATAAGGTGGGGACGGAAGCAGCATTCCACCCTATAGAGGAGTATATGGTTCACGTGGAGGAACAGTTCCAGCACATGGCCCGACGTTTCCACGTGGACAAGAAACGAGTCTACCTGGCAACAGATGACCCTTCACTACTGCAAGAGGCTAAGACCAAGTGAGAAACCACCAATACCCTAATAATGAATAATGAAAGGGGAGTGTGTGTGTGTGTGTGTGTGTGTGTGTGTGTGTGTGTGTGTGTGTGTGTGTGTGTGTGTGTGTGGGTGCATGGGTGGGTGTGTGCATGGGTGTGTGTTTACATGCATGTATGATTGTATTTCTGTTTGTATGTAGAAGGCCATATAGTATGTGCAATGCTGTGTCCGTCAGGTACCTAGACTATGAGTTCATCAGTGATAACTCTATCTCGTGGTCGGCCGGTCTGCACAACCGCTACACTGAGAACTCTCTGAGAGGAGTGATCCTAGACATACACTTCCTGTCACAGACTGACTTCCTGGTCTGCACCTTCTCCTCACAGGTAGGGGTGCCATATCCGACACAACACCATTTATGGGAATATACAGTACATTATTCAATAACATATATTCTTACCTACCTGAATAGCCAACTCATATTGTCATTGTCATGTTAAACAAGGGCCATAAGAGATGGCATGACAACTGTGGTGGTTAATTACTTTACAATAAAATGAGGAGAAGTCTGAAGTCACACAAGTCTGAGTTATAATTAAGCTAAATCTTTATTCACATATTAATAAGGGAGCAGGTCAGTACAACACACACACATACAATGTGAATCGATTGAGTGCTCTACGATAATGATGTCTGGTCGACGAATCACCCACAGATGATTCCCGAGCCCCGAGACAAAGAATACAACACCTTTTTATAACAAAGTACATCCTCCTGAATATTCCCTGACAAACAACAGATGCATGGAATGGGTCACAAGGTTAAGATTTGCATGAAAGATACTAATAATTCACAGCAGACAGTATCTGCTGTAAAGACTGTTCTCATTGTGTAGAAACCAGGGTTTGGCCCCGAGCCCTGGTACCTCATAGAACAGAAACACCAACTTGTTCTATGGAATGTGGTCTTGTTAGGTTCATCACCCAAGGCATCGTAAATCTTCTGACAGCATTAAGCCCCTAGAGGCCCATTCTCAGAAGAACATACACAGATGAGATTGTTCTAATAACCCCCTATTATGTTGCATAAAACAACCATTTGATGCAATTACAGTATTATAACATAATCTTGCAATCTTGCTCTCATACAACACAAACAGATCTGGGACCAGGTAACTTTTTCATCTGAATAAATCTAAACAGCCATATACACGGAATGTAATTAAGTTAACATGATTCTTCACACTTCCTGGTCTCACTTCCTGTTTCCTGCATACCTACCTCCTGTTTCCTGTAACCCTGTACCAGGTGTGCCGCGTGGCCTACGAGATCATGCAGACGCTGCACCCGGATGCCTCCTCCTTCTTTCACTCACTAGATGACATCTACTACTTCGGGGGCCAGAACGCCCACAACCAGATCGCCATCTACCCCCACCACCCCCGCAGCCCAGAGGACGTACCTCTGGAGCCTGGTGACGTCATCGGCGTGGCAGGGAACCACTGGGACGGCTACTCAAAAGGGGTCAACCGTAAAATGGGGCGCACCGGTCTCTACCCATCCTACAAAGTCAAGGAGAAGATCGAAACCGTAAAGTACCCCACGTACCCCGAGGCAGACAAGCTGCTCTCAAACTCTCAACGGAAGTGAAGAAGGAAGGGAAGGATGAAAATAAAAAGACAGAGAGACACTCTGAATCAGTTAGACTGCACATGTTGTGAACAGAGAGAACAGTGGGAAAGGGAGAAAGAGATGGAGGTGATTAGACTGCACTGAGAGTGTGTGGGCCTGCCTGTGGGCATTTACTTGTGTGTGAGTGTGTATATCTGGATGTGAATCTGTAAATTGCGGAATCTTGCACCTGCCACCACCCTGTCCCGGTGCACACAGATGGGTTTTATAGAGAAATAGGAAGGAACATTGATTTCAAACGAGCCTGAAAACAATTAAAGGTCCGTAGCCGACAACACTCACTCTCCAAGGCAGACTGGGAATGGGACTATCCAACTGGGACTATCCAATCAGGGCAAGCCTTGGATCGATAAAAAAATAATATTTAAAAAGCCTTGGATCGATGACTGGAAAACAATTATAAACAAGAAAAAGTTACTTGTTTTAATTTTTATTAAATTATTTTGGTGGTTTAAATTGTATTCTTGCCTTCTTTTGTCTCTCCTTTGTTCACTGAATGTTTCTGGTATCTTCCTCTTTCCATATTCACTCACTGCGTTCCTCCCTTCTCCTTTCGCTCCAACAGTCCTACATCTCCAACAGTCCTACATCTCCAACAGTCCTACATCTCCAACAGTCCTACATCTCCAACAGTCCTACATCTCAACAGTCCTACATCTCCAACAGTCCTACATCTCCAACAGTCCTACATCTCCAACAGTCCTACATCTCCAACAGTCCTACATCTCAACAGTCCTACATCTCCAACAGTCCTACATCTCCAACAGTCCTACATCTTCAACAGTCCTACATCTCCAACAGTCCTACATCTCCAACATCTCAACAGTCCTACATCTCCAACAGTCCTACATCTCCAACAGTCCTACATCTCCAACAGTCCTACATCTCAACAGTCCTACATCTCAACAGTTCTACATCTCAAGAATTCTACATCTGTAACAGTCCTACATCTCAACAGTCCTACATCTCAACAGTTCTACATCTCAACAGTTCTACATCTCCAACAGTCCTACATCTTGTATCCTCATGTGCAATTCTTTTTATTCCACCTTAATGTGCTTTTTAACATGTTTGTGTCAGGTGCTGGTGCGTTGTACTGTATATGATGTGTGTGTGAAAGATTATGAGTGTGTGTGTTTGTGTGTGTGTGCTCTATGGTGACCTATGATGACCTTTGAACTATGGTGACCTATGATGACCTTTGAACTATGGTGCACACAGAAGCCCTCTTCAGGCTCACCAATGGACTCCACCGAGCTAATGTCCTTTTCACATCTCTACGTCTGTTCAGTCCGTCTGTTTGTTGTTGTTGTTTTTTAGTTCTAACATTCATGTTTCAAATAAATTAGGAAAAAAAGAGATGCCTATGTTGACAATGCTATGTTATTAGAGGTTTGTAGTCGATCGTGATGAAGACCTCTATGCTTCCATTGAGCTTCCTCTATGCTTCCACCTCTATGCTCAACCACCACCCCGCCCCAAAAAATATCCTCTTAAATGTGTAATGAAGGTTGTTATGGATGATACTGCTACTCTCATGAAGGTCGTTATGAATTCTTCAATAAGAACCTACTAATGTCAATAAAGATGGTGGATAAATGAAGATAGTTCACTCAAGAGGTTTACCATAGTAAAGAATATTCAAATGTTCCTGTAAGTGGCGTTCCCTCTCTCGGGTGAGCATGCGTGAGAGGGAACCAGTGTGAGGGAAAAACGAGGGTGTGGAATGTTTCGCTTTCTCTACCGTCTCTCTGTCAGTGTCTCAAATCAAGATGGCCTCCTAGTAACAACAGTTTTTTTACCCCGTTTTCTCCACAATTTCGTGGTATCCAATTGTTTTAGTAGCTACTATCTTGTCTCATCACTACAACTCCCGTACAGGCTCGGGAGAGACGAAGGTTGAAAGTCATGCATCCTCCGATACACAACCCAACCAAGCCGCACTGCTTCTTAACACAGCGCGCATCCAACCCGGAAGCCAGCCGCACCAATGTGTCGGAGGAAACACTGTGCACCTGGCAACCTTGGTTAGTGCGCACTGCGCCCGGCCCGCCACAGGAGTCGCTGGTGCGCGATGAGACAAGGATATCTCTACCGGCCAAACCCTCTCTAACCCGGACGACGCTAGGCCAATTGTGCGTCGCTCCACGGACCTCCCGGTCGCGGTCGGTTACGACAGAGCCTGGGCACAAACCCAGAGTCTCTAGTGGCACAGCTGGCGCTGCAGTACAGCGCACTTAACCACTGCGCCACCCGGGAGGCTATCAGATGAACATCAGCTAACCAGTCATGAGTCACCTGACCCCATCAAGATGACCAACAAGTGCACACCAAACATTTCAAGGGCTCAGCCTGCGGTCCAAACACTTAAAAGACACACCCTACCCACCAGCCCTCAAATTAAGTGGACACTTCTGATGACATATCATGACGTCTGACGTGTATACACTTGCAGGGCAATGGGCGAGGGAGGAAGTAATGATTTTTAAATGGACCACCCTTGGCCCGGAAATTCAACACTTGTTCATCCCGTCTATGCTGCTCTATGCTGGTCTGTGCTGGCCTATGCTGATCCATGGTGGTCTATGCTGCTCTATGCTGGTCTGTGCTGGCCTATGCTGATCCATGGTGGTCTATGCTGCTCTATGCTGGTCTGTGCTGGCCTATGCTGATCCATGGTGGTCTATGCTGCTCTATGGTGGTCCATGCTGGTCTATGCTGGTCTATTCTGATCCATGGTGGTCTATGCTGGTCCATGCTAGTCCATGCTAGTCTATGCTGGTCAGTGCTGGTTGGATGCTGGTCAAGCTGCAAATGGCTAAAATGTAAATGTTGGTTATGCTGGTAAATGTTGGTTATGCTGGCAGACCAGTATGGTCTAGATGGTCAAGCTGGTCTGACCAGCATGGTCTAACTGGTTCTGCTGGCAGATAAGTATGTCTAGCTGGTCAAGCTGGTCTGACCAGCATGGTCTAGCTGGTTATGTTGTGTTTTCGCTGGTGACCAGCCTTCATTGTGCTTCTGCTGGAGGCCAGCCTTCGCTGTGTTTTGGAAACTGCTGACCAGCATAGGCTAAATCAAAACCAACATCAAGTCACATTATGCTGTCTTGCAAAGTGATGTTGGAATCCAGCCAGTGAACAAAACATACATTATGTTACCATAAATTACAAAGACACTTTGGTGTAACATTACATTACTGTAAAGAAAGCACTTCTTCACAGTAATGTACGGTAAACCAAACATTATTTTGAAGTTATGGTAACATACTGTTTTTTACAGTAACTTAAAGGTAACTGGCTTCCAGTAAGTTACTGTAAAAACAAGTTAAGGTTTTTTTATAGTGTATCATAAAGATTGTTAAAAGATTAGAACCAATCGGCATTATGTCATTTGTCCCTATGGGGGAAACCTTTTGGGTGACACGTAGAACCCTTTGAATTGTTCCTGTAGGTGAACCATTTAGAATTGAATTTAGAACCCTCTCATGAACAACCAATGACACGTTCTACAGTTATACTTATAGGATACAACAGAAATACTTATGGCACGCACAGTAAAAAATGACTTGTCATTTGACAGTAAGTTACTGGCTACTGAGTTGCAGTAAAAATACAGTACTTTTACAATTGAATAAAGGTGTTATTGTTGTAAAATGACTTGTTGCTTACCTTACGTTCACTGCACTTTGAAATGAAAGTAGCTTTTGTCAATCTGTATCGCTGAATTGCACGAAAGAAATGTAAAGGTCATTTTCTATTGAGCCAACATCTGTCTACGCTAACACAGGAACCTTAGCCTTTACATTTCAATCCCGCTGTAACGAAGAATTTCCATGATTTAGTGGTGAATTTCCATGTTAGCGGTGTTGTAACCGTTTACGTGGTTTTATTGTTATGTTGAAGGTTGAGCACCTAATTTGTCTACTCCAAAAGCAAAAGAAGTGCTCAGCCTTTGACAACATAACCATCAACCACTTAAACTGATTCAACACTTCCACTGACGGTTGGCACAAATACACATATGTATAAGATCACGCCCACAAATAAGCTAATACACTGCACAGGTACGTTGACCCATCTACATTTCAAAGGGCAGTGATGATTACACCTTATATTCAAAATATTGGGTTGAAAAATTGTACTTTTATACAATTATACTAGATTATATTCACATGTACCCTAAAGAGAACCAGTACCATGTGAACCTTTGACGTTTTTGTACTTTAGGGAACAACACTGTTGCCTAATTTTGAGAGTATGTGGATACAGTGCATTCGGAAAGTATTCAGACCCCTTGACCTTTTCAAAATTGATGTTACATAGTCTAGTCTAGTCTAGTCTAGTCTAGTCTAGCCTTAGTCTAAAATGTGTTAAATGTTTGTCTTTCTCATCTACACACTATGACACATAAGGATCTCTCTGTACATTGCTTCGCTCATCTGTCCCTTTTATTTATTTATTTTATTTTACCTTTATTTAACCAGGCAAGTCAGTTAAGAACAAATTCTTATTTTCAATGACGGCCTGGGAACAGTGGGTTAACTGCCTGTTCAGGGGCAGAACGACAGATTTGTACCTTGTCAGCTCGGGGGTTTGAACTCACAACCTTCCGGTTACTAGTCCAACGCTCTAACCACTAGGCTACCCTGCCGCCCCTTAATTGTGACTAGTCTCCCAGTCCCTGCAGTTGAAAAACATCCCCACAGCATGATGCTGCCACCACCACACTTCACCGTAGAGATGGTGCCAGGTTTCCTCCAGACGTGACGCTTGGCATTCAGGCCTAAGAGTTCAATCTTGGTTTCATCAGACCAGAGAATCTTGTTTCCCATGGTCTGAGTCCTTTAAGTGCCTTTTGGCAAACTCCAAGTGGGCTGTCATGTGCCTTTTAATGAGGAGTGGCTTCCCTCTGACCACTCTACCATAAAGGACTGATTGGTAGAGTGCTGCAGAGATGGTTCTCCCATCTCCACAGAAGAACTCTTGAGCTCTGTCAGTTTGACCATCGGGTTCTTCCTGACCAAGGTCACCTTCCTGACCAGGGCCCTTCTACCCAGATTGCTCAGTTTGGCCGGGCTACCAGCTATAGGAAGAGTCTTAGTGGTTCCACATGTCTTCCATTTAAGAATGATGGAGGCCACTGTGTTCTTGGGAACCTTCAATGCTGCAGAATCTTCCTCAGATCTGTGCCTCGACACGATCCTATCTTGGAGCTCTACGGACAATTCCTTCGACCTCTGGTTTTTGCTCTGACATGCACTGTCAACTGTGGGGCCTTATACACACAGTTGTGTGTCTTTCCAAATCACGTCCAGTCAATTGAGTTTACCTCAGGTGGACTCCAATCAATTTTAGAAACATCTCAAGGATCATCAATGGAAACAGGATGCACCTGAGCTCAATTCCGAGTCTTATAGAAAATGGTCTAACTAATTATGTAAATAAGGTATTTCTGTTTTTATATATATAGGTGTCCTTTGAACATGGCCCATCTAGCCTGACGCGGATTTAGTCTCTTCGCTGCCCGGATATACTCGAGATTACGATGGTCAGTCCAGATGAGAAAAAGGGTGCTTAGCCCCCTCAAGCCAATGTCTCCACACCTGCAGAGCCTTGACTACAGCTAACAACTCCCGGTCCCCCACGTCATAGTTTCGCTCCGCCGGACCGAGCTTCCTCGAAAAGAAGGCACAAGGGCAGAGCTTTGGTGGTACGCCCGAGCGCTGGGACAGCACAGCCCCTAACCCAGCCTCGGACGCGTCCACCTCCACTATGAACACTAAAGAGGGTCCCGAATGCGCCAACACGGGCGCATTGGTGAACAGCTCCTTCAGACGACTGAAAGCTCTGCCCGCCTCTGCTGACCAATGCAAGCGCACCGGTCCCCCCTTTCAGCAGTGAGGTAATGGGAGCAGCCACCTGACCAAAACCCCGGATAAACCTCAGGTAGTAATTGGAAAACCCTAAAAACCGCTTCACCTCTTTCACCGTGGTCAGAGTCGGCCAATTACGCACGGCTGTAACGCGTTCACACTCCATCACCACCCCGGAGGTGGATATACGATAACCGAGGAAGGAAACGGCCTGTTTGAAAAACTCACATTTCTCGGCCTTGAAATACTGGTCATTCTCCAGCAGTCGCCCAAGTACCTTACACACCAGAGATACGTGCGCCACGCATGTGGCAGAATAGATCAGGATGTCATCGACGTACACTACCACTCCCTGCCCGAGCAGGTCTCGGAGAATCTCGTCTACGAAGGATTGGAAGATGGCTGGAGCATTCTTCAACCCATATGGCTTGACGAGGTACTCATAATGGCCAGATGTGGTACTAAATGCGGTTTTCCACTCATCTCCTCCACGGATACGCACCAGATTATACGCACTCCTCAGGTCCAGTTTTGTGAAGAAGTGCGCCCCGTGAAATGATTCCACCGCCGTAGCGATGAGAGGTAGTGGATAACTAAAACCCACTGTGATAGAATTTAGACCTCGATAATCAATGCACGGACGCAGACCTCCCTCCTTCTTCTTCACAAAAAGGAAGCTTGAGGAGACGGGTGATGCGGAGGGCCGAATGTACCCCTGTCCCAGCGATTCAGCAACATATGTCTCCATAGCTACTGTCTCCTCCTGGGACAATGGGTACACTTGACTCCTAGGAAGTGCCGCATTCTCCAGGAGGTCTATCGCGCAGTCCCCTCGACGATGGGGTGGTAATTGGGTCACCTTCCTTTTACTGAAGGCGATAGCCAAATCGGCATATTCAGAGGGAATGCGCACGGTGGAAACCTGGTCTGGACTCTCCACCGTAGTCGCAGCAACGGAAACTTCTATACACCTGCCTGAACACTCCTCTGACCACCCTTGAAGAGCCCCCTGTCGCCAGGAAATCACCGGGTTGTGATGAGCTAGCCAGGGAATTCCCAACACTACTGGAAATGCAGGTGAATCGATAAGGAATAGACTAATCCGCTCCTTATGACCCAGCCTGCGTTACCATGTCCAGTGGCACCGTGGCCTCTCTGACTACTCCTGACGCTAATGTTCGGCTATCTAAGGATTGCACCGGTCGGCCGTGTGTCCTCGCCGACCACAACTGGTGCGGTCCCCCTCGATGCAGACCCCCCTAACTCCATGGGGATAGGAGCAAGAGGGCCGGGAGGTGGAAACATCAGGTTGTCAATGGACATGTCTATCTGTCTATAAGTTCATCCAAACTGAGGGTGGTGTCCCGACACGCTAGCTTCCTGTGGTCGTCCTCCCTGAGGCTACAGCGGTAGTGGTCTATCAAAGCCCTGTCGTTCCACCCCGCTCCTGCGGCCAAGGTCCTGAACTCCAGGGCAAAGTCCTGCACGCTCCTCTTCTCCTGTCGCAGGTGGAACAGCCATTCATCTGCCGCATGACCCTCTGGTGGGTGATCGAACACGGCTCGGAATCGGCGGATGAACTCGGGGTAATGATCCCTACCCGAGTCTGGGCCATTCCACACTGCGTTAGCCCACTCCAGGGCTCGTCCCGTCAGACAGGAGACGAGGACGCTCACGCTCTCCTCCCCGGAGGGAGTAGGACGGACGGTCGCCAGGTATGGTTCCTGTTGGAGGAGGAACCCCTGACACCCAGCCGCCGTCCCATCATACTCCCTAGGGAGCGCCAGACGCAGAGCCCCGGAGCCGGATGCTATAGCAGGGGTAGGAGGTGCTGGTGGGGGGGTTGCTGGAGATGAGGTGGGAAGGCCATTCCTCTCCCATCGGTCCATCCTCTCCATCATCAGATCCATGGCCGATCCTATACGGTGGAGAATGCTGGTGTGATGGAGGACCCTCTCCTCCATCGACTGGAGAGGAGGTGCGGCTGCTCCTGCTGATTCCATTTCCAAAGAGGTGCAGGATTCTGTCACGAGAAACTAGGGGCATGAGGAAGAATCAGGCGCAGAGAGCATATAGTTCCACAGGAAGAAGTGCACTTTAATATCGCACCGAAAACAATGCCCACAACACAGGGCGCAGAAAATATGGACCAACCCAAACACACAGGGTACCAGGTCCGGAGCACGAACACCAAAATCATACACACGTAACATAAGAGTAATCCCGCACAAAACAAGGGCGGGTAGCCTAGCTATAAATAAGGAAGCCCATCAAGCAAACACCAAAAGACACAGGTGCAACTAATAAGACAAAACAAACAGAAAATGAAAAAAGGGATCGGTGGCGGCTAGTAGGACGGTGACCACGACCGCCGAGCACCGTCCGAACAGGCAGGGGAGCCAACTTCGGCGGAAGTCGTGACAGTGTGTAGATTTATGGGGGGGGGAAATGATTTAATAAATTTTAGAATAAGGCTGTAACGTAACAAAATGTGGAAAAAGTCATGGGGTCTGAATACTTTCCGAAGGCACTGTGTATGTTGTAGTGTTAATTTTTTGAACCCTTATTTTTCCAGGTACATTTACTGAGAACACATTCTTATTTCCAGCAACAATCTGGTGATTAGTTACAGAGGAGAGAAGGGGGATGAATGACCAAATTGAAAGCTGGGGATGATGAGGTGGCCTTGATGGTGTGATTGGGAATTTAGCCAGGACACCGGGATTAACACCCCTACTCTACAATGAGTGTCATGGGATCTTTAGTGACCACAGAGAGTAAGGTCACCCATTTAACATCTCATCCAAAAGACAGCACCATACACAATGTCCCCAATCATTGCCCAGGGGAATTGGGATATTTTTCTTACTGAGCCTCCAACACCACTTACAGCAGCATCTGGTCTCGAATTTAGGGACTGACCAGGACCAACCCTGCTTAGCTTCAGAAGCAAGCCAGCAGTGGGATGCAGGGTGGTATGCTGCTGGCTAACTAAAGATGGACCTGCTGGCACTTCTGAAACATTAATTCACTTCTGCCCAAAAGCTTGTAAGTTCAAATCCCCAAAGGATTTATGCACACTTTAAATCAAGTGTCCCTGAGCAATGCAAATTTTTACGTTGGTGTTGTCGGATAATCTGAAAATTATTGACTTGATTCTGGGCAACTTTTAGTAAAGTGTAGAAATGTATTCTTGGCACTAAATCTATGGCCAATCTCTGTCATGCCCACAGACCTGGTGGCATAGCAGGAAATTCAAGTCATTAGCAATCAAGATCTTGTGAGGTATAGTCTCAAGTAAGCGGCATTCAGCAGCATAATGTCATTTTACACTGTGGTGTAAAATGTTTAAGTAACAATAATTGAAAGTAATATTTAAGTCATTTTTTAGGGTATCTGTACTTTACTTTTACTTCACTACATTACTGAAACCCAAAAGTACTAGTTACATTTTGAATGCTTATCAGGACAGGAAAATGATCCAATGTACACACTAAAAGAGAACATCCCTACTGCCTGTGATCTGGTGGACTCACTAAACACATGCTTCATTTGTAAATGATGTCTGAGTGTTGGCCGTGCCCCTGGCTATCCTTAAATGAAACAAAACAAGCAAATAATGCCGTCTGGTTTGCTTAATATAAGGAATTTGAAATTAATTATAGTAGGAGTATAACTTTGATACATAAGTATATTTTAGCAATTACATTTACTTTTAGTACTTATGTATATTTAAAAACAAATACAAGTGGGATTTTATTGGGTGACTTTCACTTTTACTTGAGTCATTTTCTATTAAGGTACCTTTACTTTTACTCAAGTAAGACAATTGGGTACATTTTCCATCACTGCTTTTAGCGCAATAACACCTTCATTCAGCTGTAAAAATTATATAACTTGTTGTGGTGTACCTTACTTTCACTAAAACAAGTAGCCCGTAATGTACCACAAAATGACAGGAACTGTTTACAGTGTAACAATAAAAGGTGAACATGGTGGAGAGGGAAAGAACAGGATGCTTCTTCACAATCATTACAGCTGTAAAGAACCCTTCCTGATATGCAAAGAAAGTCCCTCAAGAACCTATTTTTTGTGTATGCTGGTCCAGCATGGTCTGGTCAAGCTGGTCTGCAAAACCACGCCCATCATTATCATATTTCCCAGTATGCTCTATTGCAATTAAAGTTTTAGATGTTTGGTTTAATATCTATGCGTGTGCTACACAAAGTTTAAATATAATTTTACATCACAATCCGGCAAAATGTGACTTGATGCTGTTTTTGCCGGTGACCAGCACGCAGTGCATTCTGAAAGAATTCAGACTCCTTCACTTTTTCCACATTTTGTTATGTTACAGCCTTATTCTAAAATTGATTTTAAAAAATGAACAATCTACACACAATACCCAATAATGACAAAGCGAAAAATAAAAGATAGAAATATCTTATTTACATGATTATTCAGACACTTTGCTATGAGACTCGAAATTGAGCTCAGGTCCATTGATCATCCTTGAGATGTTTCTACAACTTGATTGGAGTCCACCTGTGGTAAATCCAATTGATTGGACATTATTTGGAAAGGCACACACCTGTCTATATAAGGTCCCACAGCTGACAATGGATGTCAGAGCAAAAACCAAGCCATGAGGTCGAAGGAATTGTCCATAGAGATCCGAGATAGGATTGTGTCGAGGCACAGATCTGTGGAAGGGTACCAACATGTTTTTGCAGCATTGAAGGTCCCCAAGAACACAGTAGCCTCCATCATTCTTAAATGGAAGAAGTTTGGAACCACCAAGACTCTTCCTAGAGCTGGCAGCCCTGCCAAACTGAGCAATCGGGGGAGAAGGGCCTTGGTCAGGGAGGTGACGAAGAACCCGATGGTCACTCTGACAGAGCTCCAGAGGTCCCCTGTGGAGATTGGAGAACCCCCCAGAAAGACAACTATATCTGCAGCACTCCACCAGGCCTTGATGGTAGTGGCCAGATGGAAGCCAATCCTCAGTAAAATGCACAAATGCACATGACAGCCCACTTGCAGTTTGCCAAAATGCACCAAAAGGACTCCCAGACCACGAGAAACAAGATTATCTGGTCTGATGAAACAAAGATTGAGCCTGAATGCCAAGTGTAAGGTCTGGAGATAACCAGGCACCATCCCTACGGTGAAGCATGGTGGTGACAGCCTCATGCTGCGGGAATGGTTTTCTGCAGCAAGGACTGTGAGACTAGTCAGCATCAAGGGAAAGATGAAAGGAGCAAAGTACAGAGTGATCCCTGGGGCGAAGGTTCACCTTCCAAAAGGACAATTACCCTAAGTACACAGCCAAGACAACGCAGGAGTGGCTTCGGGACAAGCCTCTGAATGTCCTTGAGTGGCCCAGCCAGAGCCCAGACATCTTTGGAGAGACCGCTTACACGGGTCACCAGTGTCCAAAACACAGCGAAGGCTGGTCACCAGCAAAAACACAACAAAGGTTGGTCATTAGTGAAAACACAACGAAGGTAGTCACCAACGAGACCACAATGCTGGTCTATGCTGAGGTTTTTTCAGCGGGGTTCTCAACCGTATTGGAAGAGAAGGTCCAATGTCCCTCTGTGGACCTTCTTCTCCAATCCTTTTTGAGAAAGAGGCGAGGAGAGAGGACGCAAGCAATAAAGGAAAGATTCATTGAAAAAGAAGCATCAGAGAACTACAACCAGTATGCGTTCATGACATAAGTGGTAGTTTAGTTGGTAGAGCCATGATGCTTGTAACGCCAGGGTAGGGTATTTTTTACGTATGGACCACCCACATGTAAAATGTATGCATACATGACTGTAAGGTGCTTTGCATAAAAGTGCCATATATTATAAGTGAGTGTCATATGTTACTTTAAACCTCTAAAAGTCTAAGCCGTTGGGGGTGGTCTAATAAGCTAACATATGGCTGTAACGATTGTCGTCTGGGGAAGGAGAGGAGGACCAAGGTGCAGGGTGGTAAGTGTTCATATTTTAAATATTTTAATGAACACTGAAAACAAAACAATAAAAAACCAACTGTGCAACACAACACTAAACAGAAAATAACCACCCACAAAACACAATGGAAAACAGGCTACCTAAATATGGTTCTCAATCAGGGACAACGATTGACAGCTGCCTCTGATTTAGAACCATACCAGGCCAAACACCGAAATAGAAAATCATAGACAAACTAACATAGACAACCCACCCAACTCACGCCATGACCATACTAAAACAAAAGACAAAACAAAGGAACTAAGGTCAGAAAGTGACAATGGCATTGTTTTAAGAAGGTCAAACCATGGATCATTTAGCTGTTTGATTTTGAATTTTAGAAAATACATACAAAATGTATTTGATCAAATAAAGAACTTGGCCTTTAAATGGCATAAAGACAAAATAAAAATCATAAGGATTACGTTTTTGAAGTGTCTTTCCTTAATCATGGAGATATAAGAAAGCTCAGTGAAAAGAAACGTTTTTGAGACACATATTTAACCCCTTGCTTTTGTTGGCACAAAACTACCTCCATACTTTCATTCATTTGTATGGGTTACCGTCAGACGAGTCCTGTGGCACTTGTGTGTCTCATCTTTCCATAGAGTGGTCATATTAGTTTGTATGCCAATCCGTTCCAATGCTACAGACGTTTTCGTGAGAAATCAATTTTCGGGAAGTCTCATGGTCTGACAAACACAGCTGTAGCTTGGCCACCATCCACCGCAGATGTGGAAGTTAGACATAGGCGGATGTGGTGGATTGAGACACCGCCCAATTCAAACAAATATCTTTACCTTAAACTGACAGATTTTGATGGGGATATTTTATTATGTTAACTTAGATTGACAAATAAGTGTTATGTGTTATAAATACCTTATGTATAACCCTTCATGTAAAGTCCCCAGCGAGGCCCAGCGATAACCGATTGTGGCTCTAGATACTGCTGTAAGTCTACAGGAGTTGATGAATCAACCCACTGAACAAATCTGCCACCAGAGGACAGAGATGAAATTCTATGCCATTTAGCAGACACTTTCATCCACAAAGTGGAAATCAAACCCAGAACCCTGGAAGTGTAAGCGCCTTGCTCTACCTACTGAACCACACAGAACCATGTGAAACAGGATGTCATTGTACATAGTACTTCCCTCCTCTCTCACATCAACTGTTCTACTTCCTACAACGTCTGAGATGTTTATTATCTCTTTTTATATGTCTTATTTATGTTGTATCCTTGTCTACCCAGGACCGGCGGTGTATTGGAGCTTCATTACATAGTCCTCCTAATTCCATCAGTGATCTGCATGCTTCATTGGGCAGCCACAAGATAAAGCACCGTGCTAGTGGGGAGATGAGTTTTGTGCGTACGACGGAGAAAATATGTTTTTATTGCTTTTCCCCTTTCTGACAACAATTCGGAACAAATTGAGTCTGGGCTGATAACCACACACACACACGGAGTGCACACACACAAACACATTTTTTCTCCTAGCCCAGAGCGTTTCAATGAACAGCTCTTTCAATGGGTAAGAGGGGCCTCCTGGGCTTTCTAAATGCACTAGCTAAGTGGAGGGCAGTTTAATTTAAACAAACGCAACGCTGTTGTCGCACTCTCAGTTATTTAAGAAGTTAGTTCAGTTAATTATTCTGTTAATTGGCCAGCGGTCCCCGGGTGGGGGTGCATTCAGGTTTTTAACTGGCCGATTCTCCTCTCTATTTACTTGTGGACTAATTGTTTAAACTATTGTAACTCTCAGAGAAAACACGTGGTTATTGTCTTGTAAGGTGCACCCACAGATGTTTTTTTAATGTTTACTCTTGGGTATGATATGAATATGATTCACCCATGCTATAAACCTCCGTAACAGGTCTCAGTCTTAGATGGGTTTAGTGAGTGAAACACCGAGAGAGGGGTTTTTCCACAGGGCAAATGCATTGGGTGTTGTCAGTCTCTTTTGTCTGAAGTTCAGCTTGTGTGGTGTCGCCCTTTTTCTTGAGGCAAGTCGAAGTTCCGTAGCCAAAGTCTGCGGCCCTTTGTCTGGTCAACAGTACTATCCTTAGTTAAATGTAAAATTGCGCGACTAAGACTTCCTCTGCTAAATCTTCTAAATTAACGAAAGATTTCTTGATTTATCTTAGATGAATTCGAACTATTTTGAGGAAGTGTTACTGGGTATGTTGTTGCTACGGTGGCTCAAGAGGGGTAAACAACGGCAATATTGCAGTTTTTCTTTCTGGTTTTCAAGCGAAGGTCTATAGGGTGTATGCGAGCACAGACGTTCATTTCACCGCCGAATTCTGCTAGAAACAAACCAAACCTATGTATGCCGACGCCTTGAAAGTCCACTGATCTTCGCACACTCAGTAGATGAGCTCTAGAATGGGTCACCCTCTCAGAATGCTCGTATCCCTCTTCACCCCCTTCTCCAGTCTTTTCCAGGTTTCCTATGAGGTCATTCCTGAACATGCCCCCTGATTCCTTCCCTTCCACTCCATTCTGCCTTGCCACAGCGTTTGGCCATATTGAGCCTGTGAAAGGTTCCCCACTTGGCACAGATGTCAATTCAATGTCTATTCCACGTTGGTTCAACCAGTGTGTGCCCCGTGGGACGTCACCACTCAGTGGAGCAAAAGGTGTTTTGTTTGGCACACACAAGAAGGTGATCCTTGTCTGCAGATCAGATGAATCAATCACTCAGCTCTGAACCAGTGAGAAAGACAAGCCTGCAGCAGGCTTTTCCAGATATTCCAGGAAGAAAGATGGGCTGCTAATGGCTTTAAAAAGTATTTGATTGGTTTTGCCTGTTAGAAATGTTCTGATAGACAAACTTAGTGATAGGTGTGGTCATAAAGAAAGAAAAGTGTGATGTCACAGAGTTCATGTGCTTCAAATCTTTGACATAATGACTGTTACGCACGCCTCTATGAAGAGGGAACGCAACACCCTGCTACAACTAAACTCTCTGTGAAGTGAAAAAGGTATGGACTGTAGGTGCGAGTAAGGATGACAACAGGCAGAATGTGGTACCGTTTACAAGGACTTTATTCCTTTACACAGTAATATGGGGAAAAGGGGCTGGACGGAACCAAAGCAAAGAAAGTAAATCTCAAAGCCCCCCCTCTCCTATCTTACCTGCCTACCCACTACTTACCTAATTTAGCACCACCTGGTGCCCTAACCAAAATACAGGGGGTGGTCCGCCCAGGTCTTACCTAGTGTGCCTAGACAGTGAATATACTACGGGTATATGTATGCCCGCGGGCCTCTTGCCTAAACACTCCCAAGGTGCCTTCCCCTTCCCCCCTGGGAACAAATGAAACAGGATTTTAAACAATTTCAAACTAACAAAGGACATCAAATAAGCTCTATCTGAGCAACAAACTCATAGAACATACCACTTCCCAGCAATGAACTCCCAACAAAATCAACCTCTAGCAAAAACTATCACAAACAATCGCTCTGCAATGACCTCAGCAAAATCTCTCTAGCAAAATCTCTCAGCAATCCCTACCTCAAATCTCTCTATGCAATCCCTACCTCCAAAAATCTCTCTAGCAAAATCTCTCTCAGCAATCCCTACCTCCAAAATCTCTCTATGCAATCCCTACCTCCAAAAATCTCTCTAGCAAAATCTCTCTCAGCAATCCCTACCTCCAAAATCTCTCTATGCAATCCCTACCTCCAAAAATCTCTCTCCTGAGCAGAACACTGGCTTTTATATAGCTTCAGAATGAATGTAACTGGAGACAGCTGTGTCTTGACGAGGGGGCGGGGTCAGCTCTCCAATTAGCCCTGGAGTCGACCAATCAGCTGCTTGAGGATTTCAGGAAGCCATTTCCTGAAATAAAACACATGCAAATACACAAACTACAACACAAACTGGGGAACGTAACAATGACACCGGAGGAGATGGCTGCCATTTTACGGTCCCCAAACCAATTGTGCTATTGTGTGTGTATTTTCGTGTTATTTGTAACTTATTTTGTACATAATGTTTCTGCCACCGTTTCTTATGACCGAAAAGAGCTTCTAGATATCAGGACAGCGATTACTCACCCCGTACTGGAAGAATATTTTTTCTTTAACGAGTCGGACGCAAAGGATTCACTCCAGACACCCAAAAAGGCCCTCATCCCAGTCATTCACATGACAAAGAGACAGAGATATCGGGGGTTTAGGTCTGGTTGCCTTGTAAGGATCAGACGGCGAGTGGGTAATCTGCCTTAACCATCGGTCCTATAAGCCAATGTACAATCACTGGATAACAAAAATTGACAAAGGTCGGGCGCGAAGGATTCGGCACCGAATACAACAGGTGTAGTAGACCTTACAGTAAAATGCTTACTTACAAGACCTTCACCAACTACCCTCTGTAGTGCCTTGCGGTCGGAGGCCAAGCATTTGCCATGTGATGCAACCAGTCAGGATGCTCTAGATGGTGCAGCTGTAGATCTTTTTGAGGATCAGAGGACCCATGGCAAATATTTTCAGTCTCCTGAGTGGGAATAGGCTTTGTCGTGCCCTCTTCATGACTGTCTTGGCGTGTTAGGACCATGATAGTTTGTTGGTGATGTGGACACCAAAGAAACTTGAAAATCTCAACCTGCTCCACTATAGCCAGGTTGATGTTAATGGTGGCCTGCTCGGTCCTCCTTTTCCTGTAGTCCACAATCATCTCCTCGGTCTTGATCAAGTTGAGGGAGAGGTTAGTATCCTGTCTCCACAAGGCCGGGTCTCTGATCTTCTCCTTATAGGCTGTCTCATCGTTGTCGGTGATCAGGCCTACCACTGTTGTGTCGTCGGCACTCTTAATGATGATGTTGGAGTCATGCCTGGGCATGCAGTCATGGGTGAACAGGGAGTACAGGAGGGGACTGAGCACACACCCTTGAGGGGCCCCCGTTTTGAGGATCAGCGTGGCATATGTGTTGTTACCTACCCTTACCACCTCGGGGCGGCCCTTCACGATTTCTACGATCCAGTTGCAGAGGGAGGTGTTGAGTCCCAGGGTCCTTAGCTTAGTGATGAGCTTTGAGGGCACTATAGTGTTGTTGAATGCTGAACTGTAGTCATTGAATAGCATCTCACGTAGGTGGTCCTTTTGTCCAGGTGGGAAAGGGCAGTGTGGAGTGCAATAGAGATGGCATCTGTGGATATGTTGCGTTTGTGTGCAAATTGGAGTGGGTCCAGGGTTTATGGGATAATGGTGTTGATGTGAGCCATGACCAGCCTTTCAAAGTACTTCATGGCAACAGACGTGATTGCTACGGGTCGGTAGTCATTTAGACAGGTTACCTTAGTGTTATTTTGCAGAGGGATTATTGTGGTCTGCTTGAAACATGTTGATATTACAGACTCGGACAGGGAAAGGTTGCAAATGTCAGTGAAGACACTTGCCAGTTGGTCAGCTCAGAGTACACGTCCTGGGAATCCATCTGGCCCTGCGGCCTCCTGAATGCTAACCTATTTAACCTTTTTGGGATAGGGGGCAGCATTTGCACTTTTGTATGAATAGCGTGCCTAGAGTGAACTGCCTCCTACTCTGTCCCAGATGCTAATATATGCATATTATTATTAGTATTGGATAGAAAACACTCTGAAGTTTCTAAAACTGTTTGAATGATGTCTGTGAGTATAACAGAACTCATATGGCAGGCGAAAACCTGAGAAAAATCCAATCTGAGGTTTGTCGTTTTTCAAAGTTTGGTTTACCGAATACACAGTGTCTATGGAGTCAAGTTGCACTTCCTAAGGCTTCCACTAGATGTCAACCGTCTTTAGAAACTGGTTTGACGATTCTACTATAAAGGAGGGGCTCATGAGACCTGTTTGAGTCAGTGGTCTGGCAGAGTGTCTCAGGCTTGTGACGCGCGCTCCCAACAGAGTTAGCTCTCGTTCCAGTGCTTTTCTTCAGACATAGTAATTCTCCGGTTAGAAGCTTATTGATGTTTTATGTTAAAAACATCCTAAATAATGATTCCAGACATCGTTTGACTTGTTTCTACGACCTGTAAAATAACTTTTAGAGTTTTTGTCTGGACGAAGTGCTTGCGCCTCATGAAGATGGATTACTGGGCTGAACACGCTAACAACAAGTGGCTATTTGGACATAAATGATGGACTTTATGGAACTTTATGGAACAAATCAGTCATTTATTGTCGAACTGGGATTCCTGGGAGTGCTTTCTGATGAAGATCATCAAAGGTAAGTGAATATTTATAATGTTATTTCTAACTTCTGTTGACTCCAAAATGGCGGATATTTCTCTGGCTGGTTCAATACAGGACTAAGATTGAATCATACTATGCTTTCTCCGTAAAGTTTTTTTGAAATATGACACAGCGGTTTTATTAAGGAAAAGTCTATCTTTAATTCTGTAAATAACACTTGTATCTTTTATCAATGTTTATTATGAGTATTTCTGGAAAATCACCGGATGTTTTGGAATCAAAACATTACTGCACATAACGCGACAGTGTAAACTGAGATTTTTGGATATAAATATGCACATTATCGAACAAAACATACATGTATTGTGTAACATGATATCTATGAGTGTCATCTGATGAAGATCATCAAAGGTTAGTGATTAATTTTATCTATATTTCTGCTTTTTGTGACTCCTATCTTTGGAAAAATGGCTGTGTGTTTTTTTGACTTGGCGGTGATCTAACATAATCATATGTTGTGCTTTCGCTGTAAAGCATTTTTGAAAGAGGACACGATGGGTAGGTTAACAAGAAGTTTATCTTTCATTTGCTGTATTGGACTTGTTCATGTGTGAAAGTTACATATTTCTAAAAAAATATTTTGGAATTTCGCACACTGCCTTTTCAGCTGAATTTTGTCGAGGGGTGCCACTAGCGGAACATCAGCTACGGAGAGCGTGATCACACAGTTGTCCGGAATAACTGTTGCTCTCATGCATGCTTCAGTGTTGCTTGCCTCAAAGCTAGCATAGAAGTCATTTAGCTCGTCTGGTACGCTCGTGTCACTGGGCAGCTCGCGGCTGGGCTTCCCTTTGTAGTCTGTAATAGTTTGCAAGCCCTGCCACATCCGACGAACATTGGAGCCGGTGTAGTATGATTCAATCTTAGTCCTGTATTGATGCCTTGCCTGTTTGATGGTTTGTCAGAGAGTATAGCAGGATTTCTTATAAGCGTCCCGGTTAGAGTCCCATTCCTTGAAAGCGGCAGCTCTACCCTTTAGCTCAGTGCGGATGGTGCCTGTTATCCATGGCTTGTGGTTGGGGTATGTACGTACAGTCACTAAGGGGACTACGTATTCAATGCACTTATTGATGAAGCCAGTGACTGATGTAGTGTCTTCCTCAATGCCATCGGAAGAATCCCGGAACATATTCCAGTCTGTGCTAGCGTAACAGTCCTGTACTGTAGCTTAGCATCTATGTCATCTGACCACTTCTTTATTGACCGAGTCACTGATGGTTCCTGCTTTAGTTGTTGCTTGTATGGGGAATCAGTAGGATAATATTATGGTCTGATATGCCAAATGTACGCCTCTCTGCGTGTGGTGTAAAGGTGGTCTAGTTTTTTTCCCCTCTGGTTACACATCTAAGATGCTAGTAGAAATTAGGTAAAAAATGTCCCTGCATTAAAGTCCCCGGCCACTAGGAGTGCCACCTCTGGATGAGCATTTCCTGTTTGCTTATGGCCGTGTACAGCTCATTGAGTGTGGTCTTAATGCTATCATCAGTATGTGGTGGTAAATAGACTGCTGTGAAAAATATTAATGAAAAATCTTGGTAGCTAGTATAGTCAACAGTGTACTCTACCTCAGGCGAGCAAAACCTTGAGACTTCCTTAATATTAGATTTCCTGCACCAGTTGCTGTTTCCAAATATACACAGACTGTCACCCTTTGTCTTACCGGAGGCAGCTGTTCTATCTTGCCGATGCAGCGTTAAACCCGCCAGCTGTATGTTATCCATGTCGTTGTTCAGCCACGACTCAGTGAAACATAAGATATTTTCAATGTTCCGTTGGTAGGATATTTGTGATCGTAGCTGGTCTATTTCGTTATCCAATGATTGTACATTGGCTAATAGGACTGATGGTAGAGGCAGCTTACCCACTCGCCGTCCGGATCCTTACAAGGCCCCCTATATCTTTGTCTCTTTCTCATGCGAATGACGGGGATGTGGGCCTTGTCGGGTGTCTGAAGTAAATCCTTTGCATCCTGCTCGTTAAAGAAAAATCTTTGTCCAGTACGAGGTGAGTAATCACTGTCTTGATATCCAGAAACTCTTTTCGGGCATACGGGATGGTGGCAGAAACAATATGTACAAAATAAGTTACAAATAACGTGAAAAAACACACACAATAGCACAATTGGTTTGGAGCCCGTAAAACGGCAGCCAACTCCTCTTGCGCCATTGTACATAGAAGCATTGTTCATGTGCTTGTGGTCATAGAAGCAGAGCATTGTTATGTCACAGAGTTCATGTGATGAAGTCATAAAAACAGAGCATTGTGATATCATAGAGTACATGTGCTTGTGGTCATAGAAGCAGAGCATTGTGATGTCACAGAGTTCATGTGTATACAGTAGATATCCGTAGCAGTTGTGGTGACAGTACTGTATATTAATTTAACTTGACTACATTGATACCACAGTGAGTTTTCATGTTAAACCAATAGCGCTAACCATTATGTGTCCTGCGTTTAAAGATGTCCCCTCACCT
The DNA here is from genome assembly GCF_013265735.2 of Oncorhynchus mykiss. Classification (NCBI taxonomy): domain Eukaryota; kingdom Metazoa; phylum Chordata; class Actinopteri; order Salmoniformes; family Salmonidae; genus Oncorhynchus; species Oncorhynchus mykiss. The sequence continues at coordinate 35,437,655 of NC_048568.1, forward strand.
CCCTCTCTCCCCTCTCTCACTCACCCCCCTCTCCCGCTCCACCCCCTCTCGCCTCTCGCGCCCTGTCCCTCCTCCCAGGTTTCCACCTTGCTGTGGTGATGACCATTAGTGTGTTGCTGCAGTCTGCAGCCTGCAGAAGATAACAGGTGATTTAGTGGCCCTGCTTCCCGCCACAGGCAGAGTGAAATGGCTGCCCACCGCTTATCTTCCCCTCTCCGCCATACTCCACACACTTTTACATTAGGCTGCCCCATTCACAGCCATTTGTCTTCCTAGTCAGAGTTTGATTAAGGAGACATCTTGGTCGTGTTCAGTTTGCACGAAATAGAAGAAACTGGTCCGGAATGCAGTGAAATGTAACTTGTCCAATAACTGGCCCAATAACAAATGCTCACTTTCATTTGCTACAATGTGAGCTAATGAACACAACACAGGACAGGACATAGCTGGAATGTCTGTATCGAACAATTATAGTCACGTCGGTTGGTATGCATTGGTTGAAGCTCAATGTTAAATTAAAATCTTCCTACCATAATACCTATATGACACCAATGTTAATGAACATTTGCAAATCGACTTGATTGGATGTACACAATACACTCCGCACATCTCATCATGATCCTTCTGGTTGTTACCGAAAACCACTATACCAGATTTTTGACAGGGTCTTTAGCATAAGGGTCTGCAGACAATTTTTTCCCAGACCTAGTTCAGATTCTAGACATTGGATTAAAAAGAAGGTACAGTATCCATAAGGTGAACATTAGACTTAGATCCATTTGGATTGAATATGTTTGTAGGAGCAAAAGATTTTAATCAATTCAAAATTTCCCACTCTCATGTGTACATTACTGCCCAATAAAAACGATGTATTCGTGATCGTAGCTGGTCTATTTCTTATCAGACGAATCTCAGAATCCTAAAACAAGGTGCAACTTGATTGCTGCACAACAGTAGCAGCTAGCTAGTAGAAGGCTAGCAGCTGTAGCTAGCTAGCTAACACCAATTGGATGCGAAGCAAAAAGAAGGTAGCTAGTTAGATCCAGATCCAGTGGCTTTCGAAAGTATTCAACCCCCTTGGCATTTTTCCTATTTTGTTGCCTTACAACCTGTAATTAAAATGGATTTTGGGGGGGTTTATATCATTTGATTTACACAACATGCCTTCCACTTTGAAGATGCAAAATATTTTTTATTGTGAAACAAACAAGAAATAAGACAAAAAAAACAGAAAACTTGAGCATGTATTCACCCCCTCAAAAAGTCAATACTTTGTAGAGCCACCTTTTGCAGAAATTACAGCTACAAGTCTCTTTGGGTCTAGCCACTGGGATTTTTGCCCATTCTTCAAGGCAAAACTGCTCCATCTCCTTTGGATGGGTTCCGCTGATGTACAGCAATCTTTAAGTCATACCACAGATTCTCAATTGGATTGAGGTCTGGGTGTTGACTAGGCCATTCCAATACATTTAAATGTTTCCCCTTAAACCACTCGGGTGTTGATTTAGCAGTATGCTTAGGGTCATTGTCCTGCTGGAAAGTGAACCTCCGTCCCAGTCTCAAATCTCTGGAAGACTGAAACAGGTTTCCCTCAAGAATTTCCCTGTATTTAGCGCCATCCATCATTCCTTCAATTCTGATCCGTTTCCAAGTCCCTGCCAATGAAAAACATCCCCACAGCATGATGCTGCCACCACCATGCTTCACTGTGGGGTTGGTGTTCTCGGGGTGATGATAGGAGTTGGGTTTGTGCCAGACATAGCATTTTCCTTGATGGTCTCATCTCATCACCAGAGTACCTTCTTCCATATGTTTGGGGAGTCTCCCTCATGCCTTTTGGCGAACATCAAACGTGTTTACTTATTTTTTTATGTTATGGGAGCCTTTTGTTTCGTCAGGAATTGTTGAGTGGAGAGTGGAGAGACCAACTCTCAAACTCTCATGGAAGAAGTCGTTGTCCTCATCGGTCAGATGCAAGCCATCCCTACAGTGCATCCCCAGGGACATACTGCTTAATGGCAGGGTGGAGTATTGAGTGGATACACTCATGCGTACACCAGCTGATTGACTGTGCGCCGGGCCATCTCTACGTGCCACATTCTGTAATTTGAGAAACTAAGAAATGTGTCAGGCTGGCCCACGTGGAGCTGACAAAAATACGTATGCTTATTCATATACACACAATACATTGCACACTATCAGTAGCAATTATGTATGTTCTCTTCCATCTGTTTTCATATGTATACTACCATTTATACATGTGGGAATGTGTGCTCTTTGACTGGTGTTGGAGCGCTGTGTACAGCATTACTAAGAACATTTGTTGCTGAAGGATTTAAACCACCTATTTAATGTGCTCCGGTACCACTTGACCAATCTGAAATGGATTACTTTTACCAATCGCAACACAGTCAGTAACCATGTTTCCATCCACAGTTTTCATGCGAGTAAATACTGCATTATTTATTTTTTTATGACAGCTGTGATGGAAACAGGAAGTTTTGGTACAATTGGTTACGTTCCTGCAGATAATTTGTTCATTTGACATGGTGGGATCTTTTTGTGTTGGTCAAATATATTATGCGAGAAATGGCGGTGGAAACGCCTGAAATAATAACCATCATATCGATGTCACATGATTATATAGTGTGTAATCTTCCCACTAGGACTCGGGAAACCATGCAGTTTATTAGCCTACAGATGAAATGCGTTATTATGAACTTCATAGTGTGTTGAAAGAGCACGCTGTGAGATTGATGCTCCTTTCTAATAAATATTGAACGTCTTATTCTGGTGATGCTTGACTGCCATTTGACAAATACAAATATTCTCGCTCTTATCCATAATAATCTCATCATGTAGACTAACCTACCCTCACAGCCTACACGCACTGTAGTTTTATTTGCGAACTGTTGGCAATAGGTCATGTGTCTAGACCAGAGTAGGTACATTTGCTATTTAACGCAACAATTTTTTTGACAGAGATATTGATACAGTTGAATATGCATTGGAAACACATTGAACTTACATTTTTTTATTCAGTACATGAAAATTTAAGCGAAAAATTATATTTTGTGCGCATTATGTCATCACGCACACATTTCTTTCTGCAACAAGTCAGTTTGATGGAAACACACCACTGGAGGGAAAATGCATTTATTTGCTTCATGAGGATTATATAATATCCACATGAAAATCTGTTTCGCCAAATGGATGGAAACCTAGATACTGAAAATAAACGTCCATTAGCATAATACACGTGTTAAAACAAGAATAATAATTGCCTTCAAGTTGTCAAGCTATTCATCGCTCAATAGTTGCACAATGGGTTAAGATGAATTCATCACACAAAATAATAACATGTAATTTTTCCTGAAGTCGTTTGTTCTTTCTACCTGGTGAATTCCACTTGTGATGGTGGAAAGTGATTGGCTTCTAGAGATTCAACCGCAACAACGCCGCATTGTGATTAGATCTTAATTCCTGAACAGCTGTCTGAACCTCCAGCTGCCATGTAAAGAGGATTAATTCTGCCTGGTTGAGTGCATGTGCATCAGACCTGGGTTCAAAAACTATTTCAAATCATTTCAAATACTTTTATCTTCTTTTTTTGCCTGCCTGGAGTGCCGCATGTTCGGGGTTTGAATTATATTGGTTAATTCACGCTGGGCAAGCTCAATCAAGCCCAGCTAAAGTAATTTAAAATGATTTCAAATTGTATTTAAACCCAGTTCTGATTGCATGCGCATATGGAACAAAACAGGACCTAACTTCATTCTGAAGACAGAACATAAAAGCCCTGATAAAAGCCATAGTATCTAGCCAAACAGATTCCCATGTGAATCAACAGAAGACTGCTAGCTCCCGAGCTTCCTAGGAAGAAAAAGGAGGAGCGTGACATTCTGATGTGGCGCTGTCAGTGTTTAGTGGTTGTTCTGTAATGACGAAACCAACATGCTGATTTGTGATTTATCTTTGGTGGTGGCTTGGCGGAATGGAGAGTGGAACCTTTCAGGGTCTTTTGTTTGGACCCTGGTCTGTTATTAGGTGTCATTGTATGACAGGAGAATGGAACTGGAATGAGGTGGTGAACTGCTAGGGGGATAGCAAGGTGTCTGGTGTATAGACGCACGCTGGGAGAGAAAAAGGGACATGTAATTTGGGATTGAGGTCTCTGGTTCTCTGAGATTCTCTCTCTCTGTCTTTCTCTCTCACTCTCTCTTGCTTACTCCCTCTCGCTCTCTCTCGCTCTCTTTACACTACTGGTCAAAAGTATTAGAACACCTACTCATTCAATCGTTTTTCTTTATTTTTACTATTTTCTACATTGCAGAATAATAGTGAAGATATCAAAACTATGAAATAACATGTATGGAGTCATGTAGTAACCAGAAAAGTGTTAAACAAATTAAATATATTTGATATTTAAGACTTAGCAAATAGCCACCCTTTGCCTTGATGACAGCTTTGCACACTCTTGGCATTCTGTCAACCAGCTTTATGGTGTAGTCACCTGGGAATGCATTTCAATTAACAGGTGTTCAATCTTGTTTTCATCAGACCAGAGAATCTTGTTTCTCATGGTCTGAGAGTCTTTAGGTGCATTTTGGCAAACTCCAAGTGGGCTGTCATGTGCCTTTTACTGAGGAGTCGTTTCCGTCTGGCCACTCTACCGTAAAGGCCTGATTGGTGGAGTGCTGCAGATATGGTTGTCTTTCTGCAGGGTTCTCCAATCTCCACAGGGGACCTCTGGAGCTCTGTCAGAGTGACCATCGGGTTCTTTGTCACCGTCCTTTTCCCCTGATTGCTCAGTTTGGCCGGGCAGCCAGCTCTAAGAAGAGTATTGGTGGTTCCAAACTTCTTCCATTTAAGAATGATGGAGACCGCTGTATTCTTGGGGACCTTCAATGTTACAGACATATTTTAGTACCCTTCCTCAGATCTGTGCCTCGACACAATCCTGTCTCTGAGCTCTACGAACAATTCCTTCGACCTCATGGCTTGGTTTTTGCTCTGATATGCACTGTCAACTGTGGGACATTATATAGACAGATGTGTGCCTTTCCAAATCATCTCCAGTAAATTGAATTTACCACAGGTGGACTCCAATCAAGTTGAAGAAACATCTCAAGGAGGATCAATGGAAACAGGATGCACCTGAGCTTAATTCTAAAAACTTGTTTTCACTTTGTCATTATGGAGTATTGTGTGTAGATTGATGTGGATTGTTTTTCTTTAATCCATTTTAGAATAAGGCTGTATTGTAACACAACGTGGAAAAGAAGGCACTGTATACTGTATCTTCTTGTGTTGCCTCTCTCCTTCTCACATATTTCTCTCTCACTATCTCCCCCTCCCCCTCTCCTTCTCCCAAGCTTTCTGTTCCCTCTATACCTCTCTCTGTCTCTTCCCTCTCTCCCTCTCCCTCCTAACCCCCTCTCTCCCTCCCTGGCCCCTGTCTTTTTGATCCTGATGACCATGCAGAAGTGAACTGTTCCTATGTAATTAGCTGTGTTGCTACAAATTCCCCGTCAGTCAGTCAGTCAGTCTCTCTCTCTCTCTCTCTCTCTCTCTCTCTCTCTCTCTCTATCTCGTCTGTTTACAGACTATAGGCTTAAAACTTTTGAACAAAATTCACTCATCACCCCTTTTTGTTTCTAGCTATTTGCTATTTACAGTACTGTCTTTAGTCATTGATATTAAGCAGGTCTCTGCAAAAAAAAATTCAGTTATATATTGATTATTTTTCCAAGGAATGTGCTATTATGAGTCTTATTGGAAATAGAAATGTGCATATCTTTCTCTCTTTTGAAGATGCACCTCGTTTGAGTGTAGTACATGTGCATTCTAATTCATAGCAGGCTCTGGCATGTGGTTGAGTGAAATGGGCTTGGATTAGACATTCTGCTAGATTACTGCCTGCAGCCTCAGACTCCCTGTGTTTATGACTTTACCCTTGACCTGACTCTTACCTGCAGCTGCAGCTGAAGCTGGATAGAAATGTGTTAATCAACATCCCAGGGGAGGTGGGTGCATTGTGTGTGTGTGTGTGTGTGGTGTGTGTGTGTGTGTGTGTGTGTGTGTGTGTGTGTGTGTGTGTGTGTGTGTGTGTGTGTGTGTGTGTGTGTGTGTGTGTGTGTGTGTGTGTGTGTGTTTAGCTAGGAATCAGCTAGCATGCTAGCTGGACGCAGAGACATAAATATGCTATCCACGAGTTCATCTGACTCTGGGGAAGTAGATAATGGGATTCATGACAAAAATCCAGAAATATCCCTTTAAATTGTCTATTCTTGCCCTAGCCAGCTCTTATTTCAGAGTGCATGTCATGACCAAGTGGTGGGATCAATGCTCTTTCTCCGCTCTCTGTTGAGAACCTATTGAGACATTAAAGGACCCTCTTGTGTTTTTATTACCTTTCCCCCTTCATAGTAATGAAGGTTTAGTGCCATGTGGTGTAGGGAATTCTCTCTCTCCCTCACACACACAGACCCACACACACACACATGCATGTACACACACACAACGCACACACCCATGCATTACCACACACGCTACCATCACGCACACACCCTAATAGCCAACCTTTAATTAAACACACAATACAGAACAGTAAGCCTCCTGTCCTGACTGTTTATTATGAAATGTGTTAGGAATTCTGGAAGTATTTATTGGGATGTCTGGGCACGACATTCATCAACGACATCAAAGGGATTAACATTCCATTATTCCACTATTCTATCCCCAAGTTGATCCAATTCATATTATCAGTCATGGTTGCCAATTTACCACCATTTATCACCTGTAATACCCTAAAGCAAACAGCAAATAAAGCAAAGCCCATCCCCAGCCAATCACAGGTCATTCAGAAAAGAGATAATACACTTTCACTTCTACTTATGCCAGGCGGCATTTCCATCCAGACAGATTGACATGGTAGCTCGTTAAGAAGACAGTCAGGATGTGCAGATTGCCATGGTAGCTCGTTAAGAAGACAGTCACGATGTGCAGATTGACATGGTAGCTCGTTAAGAAGACAGTCACGAAGTACAGATTGACATAGTAGCTCGTTAAGAAGACAGTCAGGATGTGCAGATTGACATGGTAGCTCGTTAAGAAGACAGTCAGGATGTGCAGATTGACATGGTAGCTCGTTAAGAAGACAGTCAGGATGTGCAGATTGACATGGTAGCTCGTTAAGAAGACAGTCAGGATGTGCAGATTGACATGGTAGCTCGTTAAGAAGACAGTCAGGATGTGCAGATTGACATGGTAACTCGTTAAGAAGACAGTCAGGAGTTCCAGATTGACATGGTAGCTCGTTAAGAAGACAGTCAGGATGTGCAGATTGACATGGTAACTCGTTAAGAAGACAGTCAGGTGTTCCAGATTGACATGGTAGCTCGTTAAGAAGACAGTCAGGTGTTCCAGATTGACATGGTAACTCATTAAGAAGACAGTCAGGTGTTCCAGATTGACATGGTAGCTTGTTAAGAAGACAGTCAGGATGTGCAGATTGACATGGTAACTCGTTAAGAAGACAGTCAGGTGTTCCAGATTGACATGGTAGCTCGTTAAGAAGACAGTCAGGATGTGCAGATTGACATGGTAACTCGTTAAGAAGACAGTCAGGTGTTCCAGATTGACATGGTAACTCGTTAAGAAGACAGTCAGGATGTGCAGATTGACATGGTAGCTCGTTAAGAAGACAGTCAGGATGTGCAGATTGACATGGTAACTCGTTAAGAAGACAGTCAGGATGTGCAGATTGACATGGTAACTCGTTAAGAAGACAGTCAGGATGTGCAGATTGACATGGTAACTCGTTAAGAAGACAGTCAGGTGTTCCAGATTGACATGGTAGCTCGTTAAGAAGACAGTCAGGTGTTCCAGATTGACATGGTAACTCATTAAGAAGACAGTCAGGTGTTCCAGATTGACATGGTAGCTTGTTAAGAAGACAGTCAGGATGTGCAGATTGACATGGTAACTCGTTAAGAAGACAGTCAGGTGTTCCAGATTGACATGGTAGCTCGTTAAGAAGACAGTCAGGATGTGCAGATTGACATGGTAACTCGTTAAGAAGACAGTCAGGTGTTCCAGATTGACATGGTAACTCGTTAAGAAGACAGTCAGGATGTGCAGATTGACATGGTAACTCGTTAAGAAGACAGTCAGGATGTGCAGATTGACAGGGTAGCTCGTTAAGAAGACAGTCAGGATGTGCAGATTGACAGGGTAGCTCGTTAAGAAGACAGTCAGGATGTGCAGATTGACATGGTAACTCGTTAAGAAGACAGTCAGGATGTGCAGATTGACAGGGTAGCTCGTTAAGAAGACAGTCAGGATGTGCAGATTGACATGGTAGCTCGTTAAGAAGACAGTCAGGATGTGCAGATTGACATGGTAACTCGTTAAGAAGACAGTCAGGATGTGCAGATTGACATGGTAGCTCGTTAAGAAGACAGTCAGGATGTGCAGATTGACATGGTAACTCGTTAAGAAGACAGTCAGGATGTGCAGATTGACAGGGTAGCTCGTTAAGAAGACAGTCAGGATGTGCAGATTGACATGGTAGCTCGTTAAGAAGACAGTCAGGATGTGCAGATTGACATGGTAACTCGTTAAGAAGACAGTCAGGATGTGCAGATTGACAGGGTAGCTCGTTAAGAAGACAGTCAGGATGTACAGATTGACATGGTAGCTCGTTAAGAAGACAGTCAGGATGTGCAGATTGACATAGTAGCTCGTTAAGAAGACAGTCAGGATGTGCAGGTAAAGGATGATGTTAGGGGGTTCTCTTATGATGATGGACAATGGTATATGACAACTGCAGCCTGATGGTGATGCGTAGTCTCCCCCTGACTGGCTGACCGGTTCTAAACTTGGACAGGGCCTGGAGTGAGAGTCTCATTTTCAATGTGACTGCTATGCAGTGACATGATGCAACACTTTTTTCATAAGCTTGCCCCACAGTACGTTTCAGAGGGAAACTTCATTTTGCTGGCACTTCATTTAGATATCTTCGTTGTTTATTTTTATTTAATTATAATGAATTTGGATGATCTTTTGTTGTTGTATTGTTTATTGAGACGTGTTCAGATACACTTTAAATGAATTGTGATTTGATATGATTTGATGGCACTTCTGTACGTGCAACCAATTGCCATCTAGCGATTCTCCCCAAGCCACACTCATGATGGCGCCTGCAGGAGTTGTAGACTCCAGACTGCAAGCTGAAACTCCTAGTCAGTCTAACCGTCCCATATGAGGTCCTACTCCACCCTCTGGGTGTCTGATGAAGCTTCAGCTGCGGACCGCAGCCAACACATCAAGGTGTCATGATAAATATTCCTGAGAGCGCCCGCCGAACGGGCCTCTGAGATGGAGCAAAGTCAGATCTTATCGTGTGGAAGTGTGTGTGGAAGTGTGTGAATGTACGTGTGTGCGCACACAGCACACACACATGATACAAACCTAGTGAAGATCCAGTCACCATCAGAGATAAATGGAGAGGATATGCTGTGAATAATTTACACCCAGACAAAATAAGAATCAAACAGCTGTTCCCTCTCCGAGCCCCAGATAGATGAGTCTCCTGTCCACCCAGAGGGCCTGCTGAGCACTGAGGTAGGGGGCTCAACTAAGAGCAGGGAGGGGGAAGGGGGTACAATTGTATGTCCTTGATTCCTTGAATTCTCTCTCCTTGCTTCCTTCTCAAAAATGATTGGAGGAGAAGATCAGAGAGGGATGAACCGAGGATGTTCTCCTCCAATGCGCTTTGAGTAGAAGGTGAGGAGAGGACACGAGGAATCAAAAATCCCCAAAATGAAATCCAATTTTATTTGTCAAATGCTTCGTAAATAACCTTTCTAGGAACGGGGTTCCCCTCGCCAACAGCCAATGAAAATGCAGGGCGCCAAATTCAATCAACAGAAATCTCATAATTCAAATTTCTCAAACATACAAGTATTTGACACCATTTTAAAGATAAAATTCTCCTTAATCCAACCACAGTGTCCGATTTCAAAAAGGCTTTTCGGCGAAAGCAGAACATGTCATTATGTTAGGTCAGCAACTAGTCACAGAAAGCATACAGCGATTTCCAACCAAAGAGAGGAGTCACAAAAAGCAGAAATAGAGATAAAATGAATCACTAACCTTTGATATTCTTCATCAGATGACACTCCCGGGACAACTGTTACACAATACATGTATTTTTTGTTCGATCAAGTTCATATTTATATCCAAAAACCTCTGTTTACATTTGGCTTTGCCTCCAAAACATCCCGTGAATTTGCACAGAGCCACATCAATTTACAGAAATACTCATAATAAACATTGACAACAGATACAAGTGTTATTCACAGAATTAAAGATATACTTCTCCTTAGTGCAACCGCTGTGTCAGACTTTTTAAAAACTTTATGGAAAAAGCAAATCATGCAATTATCTGAGTACGGTGCTCAGAGACCAACACAACCCAAAAAGATATCCGCCATGTTGGAGTCAACAGAAGTCAGAAATAGCATTATAAATATTCACTTACCTTTGATGATCTTCATCAGAATGCACTCCCAGGAATCCCTGTTCCAAAGGAGAATTCCTTTGGCTGTAGAAAAGAAATGGAACGCAAGTTAACTTTCACATGAACGCGTGTCACGAGCTCGTGGCTCTCTGCCAGAACTCTGACTCATTCCCCTCTCATTCGGCCCCACCTCACAGTAGAAGCATCAAACAAGGTTCTAAAGGCTGTTGACATCTAGTGGAAGCATTAAGAAGTGCAAAATGACCCTACAGACACTGTATTTGATAGGCCATGTGTTGAAAAACTACAAACCTCAGATTTCCCACTTCCTGGTTGGATTTTTCTCAGGTTTTTGCCTGCCACATGAGTTCTGTTATACTCACAGACATCATTCTAACAGTTTTAGAAACATCAGAGTGTTTTCTATCCAATACTAATAATAATATGCATATATTAGCACGTGGAACTGAGCAGCAGGCAGTTTACTCTGGGCACGCTTTTCATCGAACCGTGAAAATGCTTCCCCCTAGCCCAAACAAGATAAGAGGTGTAGACTAACAAATCAAATGTATTTATAAATCAATCAAATCAAATGTCTTTACAGTATATAGCCCTTCTTACATCAGCTGATATCTCAAAATGTTGTACAGAAACCCAGCCTAAACCCCAAAGAGCAAGCAATGCAGGTGTAGAAGCCCGGTGGCTAGGAAAAACTCCCTAGAAATGCCAAAACCTAGAAATCTAGAGAGGAACCAGGCTATGAGGGGTGGCCAGTCCTCTTCTGGCTGTGCCAGGTGGAGATTATAACAGAACTTGGCCAAGATGTTCAAATGTTCATAAATGACCAGCATGGTCAAATTATAATAATCACAGTAGTTGTTGAGGGTGCAGCAAGTCAGCACCTCAGGAGTAAATGTCAGTTGGCTTTTCATAGCCGATCATTAGAAGTATCTCTACCACTCCTGCTGTCTCTAGAGAGTTGAAAACAGCAGGTCTGGGACAGGTAGCACGTCCGGTGAACAGGTCAGGGTTCCATAGCCGCAGGCAGAACAATTGAAACTGGAGCAGCAGCACGGCCAGGTGGACTGGAGACAGCAAGGAGTCATCATGCCAGGTAGTCCTGAGGCATGGTCCTAGGGCTCAAGTCCTCTGAGAGAGAGAAAGAAAGAGAGAAAGAGAGAATTAGAGAGAGCGTACTTAAATTCACACAGGACACCGGATAAGACAGGAGAAATACTCCAGATATAACAAACTGACCCTAGCCCCCCGACACATAAACTAATGCAGCATAAATACTGGAGGCTGAGACAGGAGGGGTCAGGAGACACTGTGGCCCCATCCGATGATACCCCCGGGCAGGGGCAAACAGGAAGGATATAACCCCACCCACTTTGCCAAAGCACTTCCCCGACACCACTAGAAGGATATCTTCAACCACCAATGTAGGATCCTGAGACAAGGCCGAGTATAGCCCACAAAGATCTCCGCCACGGCACAACCCAAGGGGGGGCGCCAACCCAGACAAGAAGATCACGTCAGTGACTCAACCCACTCAAGTGACGCACCCCTCCTAGGGACGGAATGAAAGAGCACCAGTAAGCCAGTGACTCATCCCCTGTAATAGGGTTAGAGGCAGAGAATCCCAGTGGAGAGAAGGAAACCGGCCAGGCAGAGATAGCAAGGGCGGTTTGTTGCTCCAGAGCCTTTCCGTTCACATTCACACTCCTGGGCCAGACTACACTCAATCATATGACCCACTGCAGTAAAGACTTAAAGGTTGAGACCGAGTCTGCGTCTCTCACATGGGTAGGCAGACCATTCCATAAAAATTGATCTCTAAAGGAGAAGGCCCTGCCTCCAGCTGTTTGCTTAGAAATTCTAGGGACAATTAGGAGGCCTGTGTCTTGTGACCGTAGCGTCAGTGAGATGCTTACTCAAGGGTCCTTGTCACATCTTCCGCCGGAGTCGGTCCCTTCTTGTTCGAGCGGCGTTCCGCGGTCGACGTCACTGGCCTTCTAGCTATCACTGATCCACTTTTCATTTTCCATTTGTTTTGTCTTTGTTTTTTACACACCTGGTTTCAATTCCCCCATTACATGTTCATTATTTAACCCTCTGGTTTCCCCCATGTGTGTGTGCGTGTTTGATTTATTGTAAGGCTGTATCTGACGGCTGGGTTTAGTTATTTACGCCCGTTTTTTTCTTGGTTCCGGTATTTTTCCAGCACCATAGTATTGTGTTTGTACTGGTGTTTTCTTGAATGAAATACCTTGTCCACGCATCTCAGCTCTCCTGCGCCTGACTCCTTTCACTAGTTACCCACACCCTTGGCAGTCCCTTTTCAACAATGCAGAGTAAAGGAGAAATGGTGACAATAGGAATAAATACACAGTGAATAACAAATATTAATAACGAGTAAAAATAACACTGATTGTCCAGAACATTAGGAACAACTTCCTAATATTGAGTTGCACCCCCTTTTGCCCTCATAACAACTTAAATTCGTCAGGGCATGGACTCTATAAGGTGTCGAAAGCGTTCCACAGGGAAGTTGGCCCATGTTGACTCCAGTGGTTCCCACAGTTGTGTCAAGTTGGCTGGATGTCCTTTGGGTAGTGGACCATTCTAAATACACACAGGAAACTATTGAGTGTGAAAAATTCAGCAGCATTGCAGTTCTTGACACACTTAAACCGGTGTGCCTGGCACCTACTACCATAACCTTTTCAAAGGCACTTAAATATTTTGTCTAGCTCGTTCACCCTCTGAATGACACACATCACAATCCATGTCTCAACTGTCTCAAGGCTTAAAAGTCCATCTTTAACCCTGTCTCCTCCCCTTCATCTACACTGATTGAAGTGGATTTAAAAAGTGACATCAATAAGGGATCATAGCTTTCATCCTGATTCAGCTGGTCAGTCTGTGTGCCCTTGAGCAAGGCACTTAACCCTAATTGTTCCTGTAAGTCGTTAAGAGTGTCTGGATAAGAGTGTCTGCTAAAATGTATATAAATCTAAACCTATGTCATGGAAAAAGCAGGTGTTCCTAATGTTGTGTACACTTAGTTTATACAGGGAGTAGCAGTAACGAGTCGATGCAGGGGTACGAGGTAATTTAGGTAGATACGTACATATAGCTAGCTGTGTGTGTGTGTGTGTGTGTGTGTGCATGTGTGTGTGTGCACGTGTGTGTGCGTCTGTGTGTTTTTCAAATCCTTTCACATTTTATTGGTCGCATACACATATTTAGCAGATGTTTTTAGTCACATACACATATTTAGCAGATGTTATTAGTCACATACACATATTTAGCAGATGTTATTAGTCACATACACATATTTAGTAGATGTTATTAGTCACATACACATATTTAGCAGATGTTATTAGTCACATACACATATATAGCAGATGTTATTAGTCACATACACATATTTAGCAGATGTTATTAGTCACATACACATATTTAGCAGATGTTATTAGTCACATACACATATATAGCAGATGTTATTAGTCACATACACATATATAGCAGATGTTATTAGTCACATACACATATATAGCAGATGTTATTAGTCACATACACATATATAGCAGATGTTATTAGTCACATACACATATTTAGCAGATGTTATTAGTCACATACACATATTTAGCAGATGTTGTTGCATACACATATTTAGCAGATGTTTTTAGTCACATACACATATATAGCAGATGTTATTAGTCACATACACATATATAGCAGATGTTATTAGTCACATACACATATATAGCAGATGTTATTAGTCACATACACATATTTAGCAGATGTTATTAGTCACATACACATATTTAGCAGATGTTATTAGTCACATACACATATTTAGCAGATGTTATTGCATACACATATTTAGCAGATATTATTGCATACACATATTTAGCAGATATTATTGCATACACATATTTAGCAGATATTATTGCATACACATATTTAGCAGATGTTATTGCATACACATATTTAGCAGATATTATTGCATACACATATTTAGCAGATATTATTGCATACACATATTTAGCAGATATTATTGCATACACATATATAGCAGATGTTATTGCATACACATATTTAGCAGATGTTATTGCATACACATATTTAGCAGATATTATTGCATACACATATTTAGCAGATATTATTGCATACACATATATAGCAGATGTTATTGCATACACATATATAGCAGATGTTATTAGTCACATACACATATTTAGCAGATGTTATTAGTCACATACACATATATAGCAGATGTTATTGCATACACATATTTAGCAGATATTATTGCATACACATATATAGCAGATGTTATTGCATACACATATATAGCAGATGTTATTAGTCACATACACATATTTAGCAGATGTTATTAGTCACATACACATATTTAGCAGATGTTATTAGTCACATACACATATATAGCAGATGTTATTGCATACACATATTTAGCAGATATTATTGCATACACATATTTAGCAGATATTATTGCATACACATATATAGCAGATGTTATTGCATACACATATATAGCAGATGTTATTAGTCACATACACATATTTAGCAGATGTTATTGCATACACATATATAGCAGATGTTATTGCATACACATATATAGCAGATGTTATTAGTCACATACACATATTTAGCAGATGTTATTGCATACACATATATAGCAGATGTTATTGCATACACATATATAGCAGATGTTATTAGTCACATACACATATTTAGCAGATGTTATTGCATACACATATATAGCAGATGTTATTAGTCACATACACATATTTAGCAGATATTATTGCATACACATATTTAGCAGATATTATTGCATACACATATTTAGCAGATGTTATTGCATACACATATTTAGCAGATATTATTGCATACACATATTTAGCAGATATTATTGCATACACATATTTAGCAGATGTTATTGCATACACATATATAGCAGATGTTATTGCATACACATATATAGCAGATGTTATTAGTCACGTACACATATTTAGCAGATGTTATTGCATACACATATTTAGCAGATATTATTGCATACACATATTTAGCAGATATTATTGCATACACATATTTAGCAGATATTATTGCATACACATATTTAGCAGATATTATTGCATACACATATTTAGCAGATGTTATTGCGGATGTAGCGAAACACTTGTGTTCCTAGCTCCAACAATGTAGGAGTATCGAACAATTCACAACAATACACACTAATCTAAAAGTTAAAAAAATGGAATTAGGAAATACAGTGCCTTGCGAAAGTATTCGGCCCCCTTGAACTTTGCGACCTTTTGCCACATTTCAGGCTTCAAACATAAAGATATAAAACTGTATTTTTTTGTGAAGAATCAACAACAAGTGGGACACAATCATGAAGTGGAACGACATTTATTGGATATTTCAAACTTTTTTAACAAATCAAAAACTGAAAAATTGGGCGTGCAAAATTATTCAGCCCCTTTACTTTCAGTGCAGCAAACTCTCTCCAGAAGTTCAGTGAGGATCTCTGAATGATCCAATGTTGACCTAAATGACTAATGATGATAAATAGAATCCACCTGTGTGTAATCAAGTCTCCGTATAAATGCACCTGCACTGTGATAGTCTCAGAGGTCCGTTAAAAGTGCAGAGAGCATCATGAAGAACAAGGAACACACCAGGCAGGTCCGAGATACTGTTGTGAAGAAGTTTAAAGCCGGATTTGGATACAAAAAGATTTCCCAAGCTTTAAACATCCCATTGAGCACTGTGCAAGCGATAATATTGAAATGGAAGGAGTATCAGACCACTGCAAATCTACCAAGACCTGGCCGTCCCTCTAAACTTTCAGCTCATACAAGGAGAAGACTGATCAGAGATGCAGCCAAGAGGCCCATGATCACATGGATGAACTGCAGAGATCTACAGCTGAGGTGGGAGACTCTGTCCATAGGACAACAATCAGTCATATATTGCACAAACCTGGCCTTTATGGAAGAGTGGCAAGAAGAAAGCCATTTCTTAAAGATATCCATAAAAAGTGTTGTTTAAAGTTTGCCACAAGCCACCTGGGAGACACACCAAACATGTGGAAGAAGGTGCTCTGGTCAGATGAAACCAAAATTGAACTTTTTGGCAACAATACAAAACATTATGTTTGGCGTAAAAGCAACACAGCTCATCACCCTGAACACACCATCCCCACTGTCAAACATGGTGGTGGCAGCATCATGGTTTGGGCCTGCTTTTCTTCAGCAGGGACAGGGAAGATGGTTAAAATTTATGGGAAGATGGATGGAGCCAAATACAGGACCATTCTGGAAGAAAACCTGATGGAGTCTGCAAAAGACCTGAGACTGGGACTGAGATTTGTCTTCCAACAAGACAATGATCCAAAACATAAAGCAAAATCTACAATGGAATGGTTCAAAAATAAACATATCCAGGTGTTAGAATGGCCAAGTCAAAGTCCAGACCTGAATCCAATCCAGAATCTGTGGAAAGAACTGAAAACTGCTGTTCACAAATGCTCTCCATCCAACCTCACTGAGCTCGAGCTGTTTTGCAAGGAGGAATGGGAAAAAATGTCAGTCTCTCGATGTGCAAAAC
Source organism: Oncorhynchus mykiss (assembly GCF_013265735.2). NCBI lineage: Eukaryota > Metazoa > Chordata > Actinopteri > Salmoniformes > Salmonidae > Oncorhynchus > Oncorhynchus mykiss. The sequence goes on from NC_048568.1 coordinate 35,454,819, forward strand.
TGATAGAGACATACCCCAAGCGACTTACAGCTGTAATCGCAGCAAAAGGTGGCGCTACAAAGTATTAACTTAAGGGGGCTGAATAATTTTGCACGCCCAATTTTTCAGTTTTTGTTTTGTTAAAAAAGTTTGAAATATCCAATAAATGTCGTTCCACTTCATGATTGTGTCCCACTTGTTGT